>NW_013524901.1:2783204-2785021 GCF_000836215.1 Papilio polytes
ATCTGTCAATAAATTATGTGTTTAAAGCTTGGTGGAAAAGCTAGGAACAGGAAAGATACAATCTAGAACTGTAGTGTTTCAATTCATATGTTAGTATTTACCTTGACTATGACCAAAATCAGATGTAGGATCAATTGCTGATGAAGGGGCAGCATGAGCACTTGAAGAGGAGGCAGCAGAGACATCACGGCGATTTGTTCGCTGCTCGCGTTTTTACTCATTTTTTTTAAATTTTAAACTCCAACACACTTCGTGAACATTTTACATTTTTATACGTCAAATTCAGATGACACAACAGTCATCGTCAGCAGAGACAATAATTAGTTTTTTTTGACGATTCACCTTCGTCTGCACGAAAGTGACTATCGTCTGTTACTGTCTAGCTTTCTGGGGAAAACGAAAGACGCTATCGCTTAGACGAAACGATGGAACGTTTCGTTTTTTGTTTTTTACTGTCTAACCCCGCTGGTCCGATTTCAAAAATTCTTTCACATTTTTTGTTATCTCATAATTTCACGGGGGCGATGTCGCCAGCAACAGCTAGGATCTACTAAAATATTTCATACATATCGATGTATCGATATCGATATATCGACAGTTAATATACCAACAGCTCTTGTAACAGTAATTTGATTGCTAAATCCGCAACGCCTGAACGAGAGGCATCCACAATCACGGCGTATTAATATTAAGCATAATATTACGCGATCGCGTCACGTGCGCCTTATAAAATGTAACACGAACCTCTCGTAATTAAACTTGATCGACCAATTTAATAGTAATGAATCTTCAAACACGCGATGGTTTGGATCCTCAATAATTAATTACGTCGGTGAATTAATATCCCCAATGTATATTAGTAATACGTATGTTATTACGTGTTCTCTACTGCCAAATTAATATGAATGATTATTGATTTATAATATATGTAAAACCGAACTAATAATTGGCGTATTGAACGCTGTGTATTTGTATTACGTGTAGATTATCTATCCTAATATAAAGAGGAAAGATTTGTATTTTTGTATGTTTTGAATTAACTCAAAAACTACTGGGCCGATTTCAAAAAAGCTAGCTTATCTGTGTGTAACATAAGCTATATATTTTAAATTCACGCGGACGCGAGCAACTGCTAGTACTCAATATTACAGTTTTTTAGGTTCAATTCTGATTCAATTTTTTAAACGGGTAAACTTGACATTAACTAATAAGCTAAGCATTTTGATAATGTGTAATGAGAAAAATAGCGGGTGGAAAGTTCCGAATTGTTACAATAGCCATTTAAAAACAAAAGTCGTAGAGCTCGCAGCTGGACGGACTTTCGTGCCGGGTAACAGTTGCTGGGCTCGTTACTGACTACTGGGCCACATTAGGGTCGACTCCTTATCGTGACGCTTCGTGCTCTGGCAACTTGTTTATAACGCCGGCGCAGTTGGGTCGTTTACAGCGACGGGCTCTTTCATGTTTTTATTTTTCAGACGGTTTTCATTTAATTCATTTAATTGTCTTTTATAAACGTACTTAGAGTTTCTTTTATCTCGAATATTATGTAATAATGTATTAAAAAAGTTCGGAGTGAATTCGTTGAACGAAAAAAAAAGACGCGGGCCAGTGGTTACGAATATAAAATGTAATAACAATGATTAATAAAACACCTTTTGCTGTACTATTAACATCTAAAGTAAGAACACTTCTTCCCCTTCATTATTGAACATTAAGTTAAGTGAAAAATAAACTTTTTAATAAAAAAACAAAACCGACTTCCAAACAAAATACACTAAAAACAAAACAAAATATTCTCAAAAAAACAGTACACT
>NW_013524901.1:2786350-2825275 GCF_000836215.1 Papilio polytes
TAACACACATAAAAAAAAAAAAAAAACATACAGACGAATTGAGTACCTCCTTCTTTTGGGAAGTCGGTCAAAAATGAATATAATCACACATATAACGCATTTACAAGTACAATTTATTATCTTCACTAGGCCGCGTAGTATGGGGTGACTCCATTACCAAGGCACAAATGGTAGTCACAAAAAATCCATTACAACTCATTACTTGTCGGTAAAAGCTTCCAAATATTAAATTGAATTACGAAGAAAGATAAGATAAATTAGAAGCTTTTAGTAAGCAACATGTAGAGTAAATAATGAACACAATTATTTGTTAAATAACGTATTAAATAAGGCCTACAAAATGAATATATATACATATAAATAAAGATAAAACGCACTGTATGTATATGTTATAGGTTGGAACCAAACGAAAGTAACAATAAAAGCTTTGTAGTCAAAGAGATTTTTTTTCAAACATTCTAGGTCACTGGCTCCACCACAATGACTTAGCGACACAAACGACTACTGCACTAACGCAATACAAACACGCATTTGTACACATTTTCTATCATCTACCCTTCATATTGAGATAAGTAACGTATCTGAAAAAAATAGTATCATTATTAACAAATCTGCCAGTCCAGTTAGATATATTAATTAAATAAAAAATAACATAGTGTAAATTCCTAGCATCGACATCAATACGTTGGTTACGTCTACCATTCCTTTTGAATGACTTAGCGACCAAAAATTAATCTAAACTCTTCCTTTAAACAACAACACGATGTATATTTCTCGCATACGCTTATTTATCCAATTAGTATAGTAATTCACGAGCTAAAGGCTAGTAATTAATCTGGACTTTTTACTGGATCTATATACAAGCCGTAGTAAAGTAAATCTAACCATTTCATCATCTCCTTATCCTACTCCCGTAGGGTCGGCGCAACAGGTTTTTGTCCTCCACATAACTCTATCATACGTCGTCTCAGTCATCACTCCCTTTTTGATCATGTCACCTTTTACACAATCCATCCATCTCTTTCTAGGTCTACCTCTACCGATGTACCCTTCCACACTCATAAGGGTAATTTAACCATTTATCGATTGAATAGAGACTACCTAAAATATAACAGTTTAATTGAGTGATAACAGTTGTAATAAACTGATGTTGTAAATGCAATCATAACCGTGAATTTCTCTTAAAGTAATTAAGTCGTTTTGACAGCGAGGAACACTAATGGGAAGCGGAGCTGTAATATAAGGGGCGGATGCCGCGAGCTGCCTCTAATGGCACTACTAACTAACTAACTGTCGCCGCAGCGGCTTGCCTTGGATGAATTCGCGCCCCTGTCGCCCCAGCCGCCACTTCGCGCCTTGCCTTGCGGTTCAGCTGTCACCTTATAATTTAAATTTACAACGCCCACGAACCTCGCATCGGCAACGTTCACTATCGAACAATATGATAATTAAGTCGGATTGTCAACGTCGACATACTCTTGTACAATGTTGATAATAACGCTCATCCGGCTATAATTAATACTTCATTGTGTAAAAGTAATTTCACGAGCGGACAACCAATACAAATTAATTATTCGGCAGTAATTAATATGTTTAATATTTACTTCAGTACCTAAAGCCGAATTGTATTTGCTTGTGGGAACTTTGTGATAACATAACTTGATAATCTGCACTAATATTATAAAAAGGAAAGATTTGTATATTTATATCTTTATATGTATTAAAATAACTCAAAAACTACTGGGCCGATTTTAAAAATTCTTTCACTATTAGAAAGGTAATTTATCTATCAGTAACAAAGGCTACATTTTTTACGTGTGAAGTCGCGAGCAATAGCTAGTTGACTTATATACCGCAGGATTATAAAACAAATACCAATGCCGAGTAAGAAAGGCGTGGATCGTTTTCACTAAAGCTCGATTTCGTCATAAACTTATTCGGATTCAGACAAATGAGAAACGTTGCTAGTTGGAAGCTTTCACAACTTTAATTGAATTAAAAGTTTTGTGGATTCCCAACATCTTATACTACGTTTTTTTTTCTATTATTTACCACCGTTTTGTTTGAAATCTAAACATTTGTGACAGACGAATGATAAATTATTATGAAATAAAATAACAAATTGATTGAGAGATCATTGCTAGAGAAAGTATGACCTTTCTCTACTTACAAATCGTACTAGTTTACATTATACAAGCACAAGATTAATAAAAAATACATTTACAGTCGAAAGGATTATAGCTAGCATTAAATACAGACCAGACAGCTGATGCTTATGGGTCACGTATCCACTACGACCGCTTTGAAAGGTTTGCACTTCAAAGAAATACGAGCACTAAAATTTTGTAGTTACAGACGCTAGGTAGAGCTTAGCTAAGAGCTCTTTTATAACTAAAAGGATCATCGAACTAGTTCGCATCAACAATCGGACAAAGTGGACTTAAATTGAAAATCAGACTTAATTTAATAAGATTAGATCACAACGTTCTCAAAACTTATTTAATCTGCTAACTGGTCTTACAAAGACACAATAAAATCAACATTTTACCCGGCTTTTTCATACTATAATTTACTCTAAAATATATTTTTTCATAAATTTAATAACTGAAACCTTAAATATTTCTTTTAATTATTACAAGGGAGTATCGAATTTTTTAATTAAATCTAAGAAAGCAAAAGCAATAGATTGTTTAATTAAAATATCGATGGACAGAATTCAGCATAAAATTTCGTAGGCGGAATACATTAGCAGCTACGTTGTAAAGTTTCCATTCGGCCAATGAATATTCAATAAAAGCAACTTTTGTCGCTAAGTGTAAAAGCTGGATGAATTTACGCCGCGACTCACGTTTTTAGACTGTAAACGAGCACCGCACACCAACTATAAAGCGATGGCTCCTACGCAAATAGTCGTGACACCTAATAAAAAATTTTGCAAAAACTGTTTCTACATTGTAATTACACACCATTCAAAATAAATCAAAGAGGTAGTTATAAAAGAAATTAAGCTTTTGAGTTCTGTAATATAAAGATCTTGTATAGCACAGTTTGAAAAGAAAAAAGTCATTTTGCTCAAAGCATGAGTTACATTTTGCGTAGGATCGAAAGGGGTCCCTGAAACGTGGTCGTGAACACAATCGAGCGGCGTCGCTCGGGGACCGCCTGACCCTCTACGATAATACGTAAATTACATTCAGTCGTCGTGTTTACTTCCTAGTTTATTAAGCCTTTAGAGGTCACATGCAAATTGCCCCAACGTATAGAATTTCACGTACTTTCACTATGTCATTGCTGTTATAACTCAACTTAATATTTAGTTTTGGTATTAATTCGGTTAATTTAATGTTCCTGTGATTTTGTAATTATACAATAATAGCTGACGTACCTAATATTCGCACTTAAGCCCCAAGAAATTATTACGCTGAGATATTGAGTTACAGTTTTGCTATGAATAGAAATCCATTATTTCAATGTTACATTATATTTTTCGCAATATTTTATGACATTGACGATATGTAAAAACATCACTTCAATAACTGAAGCAACTCGAGACACCGCAAAAAATATTTCCCAGAAACTAATTCGTAAGTCGTCAAAACATTTCATAAACAAGCGCCGACCTCGCTGAGAGTGTCGGAGGGCTGACAGATATCGAGTATTGACTGAGAAAATTCGCCATTAAAATGTCAGCTATATTAAAACTTCCGAACTTTCTCTAGGGGCTTATTGAAGTTCAGTAATTCGTAGTATTATTTTCTAGATATTTGGGTTTATAAAACTTAATATCCAATTAAACCAGAGTTTATTTTTTTAAAGGAAAGTGAATCAATGATGAATTACACCAAAAAAAGACGAACATGAAGCTAAAAAAAAGAAATTATCAATAGAAAAATGGACGCTATAAAATATTACTTCAAAAACTTGTACAACATTGTGTATTCAAATAAAATGAAACTAATCTATGGATAAGTACAAACATGTAAATGAGAATTACAAGCATCTAACATTTTTTTCAGGAGATGGAGGTAGAGCAATCTTCTTAGATGGATAAAGCCAGGAGCTAATGTAGGCAGCTGCACGCTAGAATTGCAAGCTTATATCTATAGAATACCGTAATGCCTAAACGTACACGCTTAGGCAAGATGCACTACAACCCTTCTGCGACTATCGTCCGGTAGTTCTCATCAACAAAGCCGGCAACGCAATATTAAGATAAAATTTAAAGTGAAGCTTTTCTGAATTGCCAGTGCTATTATTCACTTCGAATCGCATTGTTCTCTTCCTTTGCATAACTTCGCTAATGGTTACTTACGATGCACTGCTCTGGGCTCTGTTGTTTAAATGCTGCACTGACTTTTGACTGATATTGAACATGACTTGGGTGAAAATATTTACATTTTCATGCTTTACATAAACAAGTAGGAAGAAATTTCTTATAGATAATAATGAAGCCCATTTAAGGACCTCTAGGCCAGGATTTTCGTATTCTTGGTTAATGTAGTAAAAAAGTAATCATATTCGTGATAGACTTACCGAATCCTATTGGCGACGAGTAATTCAGCGATGTCCCTGCCGAGGCGGGAGTAGGCCGACTCGACAATGACAAGCACCTTGGCGTCGCTGCGAAGGCGCGCGTCTGAGCTGTGGTCGCGTGCTCGCTGTTGCGACGCCAGCAACGAGCACTGAGACAGCGGCCGAGGCACACGATCGCGCCATACCAGGCTGACAGAAAAAAAATAGTAAATTAGTAATTACAATGAGATCGCTTACTCTACAAAATTGCTTTATTTATTAGGACATCAGACCAAATAGACACCGTCGCGATGCTGAATGTACGAGTGTGAGTCATCGTATTATGATTATCGGATTCCTTTTTAAGTCAGAAATTAAAAGATCATGGTTATCCATCTTTATTCTAAAGTTTATACTTGTGTAATCGCTAAATTATAGACTGCTTACATTAAAAATACCTAATAATGTTATATAGTATTCTAAAATAACGTGCAGAGACTTTACAAAGTCGTTTACTTTAGGCAAGAGGCTTACATAAACCCGCCCGCCCATAGTTAACTTCATAAACGTCATGCAAAGTACAAGTTATTTTAGACGACGACGTTGATGTTAAATCGGAAACGAGTTTCTTAATTGTTTCGTCATAATTTCATTTATCACAATTAATTACAAATCCGACTCACAATTGTTACGTAGAACGACTTTTAAGTTTCTGGGACACTTTACTCTCAGGGCTCAGTAAACTTAAAACCTATTAAGCGAGTTGGAACAGCGAGTAAACAAACGTTACCTTATTTTTCTTGCATTATGATGGCTTTAAAGTGAAGCCCCATTCATTTCACGTTTGTTTCAAATCGACTCTAAGTCTTCAGAACTTTAAGTAGTGTGCGAGGACTCGACGAATGACTATTTATAGACATTGTATTGTTTATTTAGTTTTAAATATTAGATAACAAAATATAATAATGGATACATATTGTAATTATTGTCCAAAGAAAGTGTATAAAGAAACCTAGGCCTGTGTATTGTAAGAGAACAAACACAATTAGTGGTTTTCCCTAATGAGTTTTGAGGTGGCATGCGCAAGGGGCTTGGCCTACTTATCAGAAATTATGGGTCATTAGTGCGATTTGTATTCAATGACCTGATTTTTATCTTTGTTAAAGATAAAATACAACATTACATTAAAGTATAGCGTAAGTAATTGTACAGGTGCCTACTGGCTACAAAGTAATACGACGGCGATCACAAAAATTCTTCCCTCCCTTATAATAGCAGTAAAACCCAACGACATAGCACCGAAATTTCCACGACGCTGTGCTATAAAACATAACGGTTGTCCTCGGACATTTCTCTGCGCCCCTTCACTAAGGGAAACATGTAGAGAAAAAGCTGTTTTTATTCCAGTAAGTGTAATTGATTGTATCTTAATTAAACTAACATATTAACTTATTTAAAGTAAAATGTAATATAATATGCTATGTTATCAATATAACACAAGTTTAGATATAATCCATTCACAATTATTAGGGCCTGTCCCACCAAATTGTAAATTGTCAAAATTACAATTTGGTGTAAATAACAATCCAACGTCTAAAACATGTGATGGAAATATCGGATTTTGTCTTTTTATCTGACAGTGACGTCATTTTTAAACCAAAGCATTTTGTAGAAATAACTAATTATAAAGAAAAAATTTTCCATCGATATTAACTTATTCTCAAAAAGTCGAGCCCAGGTGGAGCCTGATTAAAAAAAAAAGTCGTAACAAATTATTTACCGGAAAGCGGTGTTCCGCCAAATTTAAAACGGAATCAATCAAAACCTGCCAAAGTTAAAATTACGCTGTAAGTTAGAAGTGGAGGGGGGCCACATCAAAGCGCCATTAAGGTTTATCTCAATAGCGTCAAAATAAATAAAGGCGGAATTTGTGGAAATATTTATCCGTAGGTAGGCGAGCGGAGCGCGGCCGAGAGTTGCGGCCTTTTTGGTTTAATGAAAGCCTCCGCCCGATCCACCGGCAAACTTTAACGACCGACTGAAAAGAATAACTCGCCCGAAAGACTTCTTATTACCTATCTGTTGGACGAAAACGAGTCAATGAACCAGTTTCCTTAACATTAATTAGCCTTTATTCGTAGCGGTATTATAACATCACATCAAACATCAATGTTTATCTTCAGAAATCATAAATTATTTAATATTTCATGAAATAAGTAAATATTAAATGTTGAATCCTATATCATATACGAAGAAAATTTCCCATTTTACCTTCAAAGTATCAGGTATCTAAATTAAAGAGATTATGACGGTAATAATTTAATGAGACTCTCTTTGAAATAGAGGTAGGAGGGGTTTTGATAAATAGCATCGTAAACTTGTTTTTAACGGGCAATGGGCCATGAATTTCAGTATAAGCGATTATAAAACAATAGTCGTTTAAATCAAGGAATGCGTTAGCGGAGCAGCTTCCATTAATTAGTCGGAACACAAGTTTCGCTATAAATCGGCACAAGTCGACGGCGCTCCCGCCCCGCTCATCGGCGCGGTGTAAATTTAAGCCGATAAAATAAAATATTATCGTCGTTGCTACACGACGTCCGCCCTAATTACGTAAAATCACGTTATAAATTGCTCTGAAATATTCGCCTACTCGTTCTAATTTAGCCGTGAAAAGCCAAACAAAGGGCGACAAGCGTGCTCCTAGCGGACTTCGACATTTTTAATTCTTCCGCGAGCCACTTTGGCAAATTAAGTGGTAATTTTATGCACAATAAATCTCCTTCGATATTCGGTGGGGAAGAAAAGTGTGAGTGGCTTCACTGAGCGTTACTTATGTAGCTCTTTTCATGGTTTATACGTACCTCCCGAAGCGCGGGGGAAAGGATCCGGAAAATTGGAGTTTCTCGTGCATTCCTTTTCAGTAATACAAAGGAAGATAAGTGTAACATACACACCGTTTTTCCATATCTAAAACCCGACATGCCTTTTGTACTATATGTAATTTATTTCTAAACTATCTTGTTATAACTTGTTTGTTCTTCTATCTTGGAATAAATATAAAATTCAGGTAACGCAAAAATGATCCACGTTCCCATCGCACGAGTATTTGTACGTACAATTGTGATTAAACAATTTGCATATTTGATGAACGAGATTTGTTTTGCTAACTAACCTGCGCGCAATCTGTTGCAGAATGCCAATTAGTTTATTTCACAACGATATAAACATTTTTACATGATTTAAAATCTTCTTAAATTTAAACTCAATTTATATAAAACTTGAACACATCGGGGTTCAGTGATTCCTGCTCAAACAGTAATTTAAACATGAAATTACACATTAGCATAATTATAAATTCAAAGCTTTTAGACGACTCTGTGTGATTGTGGTAAATATTACATGTATTATTGTGGGAGCTTTTTATGTTAATTACCTTGTATTTTTATCTTATTACATAAATTAAACAAACAGTTATGATATAACAAATTACCGAGTTTGCAAACACTAACCCAAATAATTCTAAGCAGTGAGCGTTTAGGAATTTGAAACATTACCGCGCTCTATTAAGACATTAATATCAGTGCGGTAAATCAGTATTTATAACGGCATTAGCGGCAAACGATTTAGTGCCGCGACCACTTCATTATGCAAGGCTTCCGCGCATTAATTATGTCGTTTGAAACAAAAATTTAGGATGCATTAAAGCGCTGTTTAAAGTTACACAGCGTGTTGTTTCAGAGCGTAATGCAGTCAACACGGTGGCCACTAATCTAGCTGCAGTAGCTATACAATAGTGACCGAAAGCGCGATAATTTCATATTATTAATTTTCCCCGGCACCGACGTGTTTGCTGCCGATAGTTAGCAAGTAAATTGGATTTTGTGCGAATGACGCATATTTCAACAGGAGTTATTAATTATGTTCGAGTATGTTTACGACACTTTAATTTTAAATTTATTAAAATTTTCAGTTATTTGATTAAGTGTCCCTTGATACTGTATGAAAAATTTTGTTGGTAATTTTGTAAAGTAATTTAAAAAGCCGTTAAATTGATGATGGTACGGCGTACCTAGTGTATGCAAATATTATCTTATTTATTTATTTTACAAGGAACAACAACAGCTATTACAGGTACTGTTATATTAAATTTATAATTAAGGCGGGTTAGATAAACTCACCTCGTTAGTGGCACGGTGACGTAGTACGTATAGAAGAATATGGTGAGGACGGAGAGCAGCATGACGCCGGCGACGCACTTCCTCACGTTGACGTGGCTGGCCAGCCAGAAGCAGCAGCGTGGCGCCGGCGCCTTGTGCGCGTGCATCTGCGCTTGCGCATAGCCGCACTCCAGCAGCGGAGTGCGCGCGCCGCGCCCTTCACCCGACATGCTTAACGAACACACTATATTTACACTACACGGAAACACTTAGGCCTGTATAACACTGCAGTCTCTATCTGGGTACTCGGATAGCGGGGTCGGTCCTGGGCGGCGGTGCTTTCTGTCGCCACTTGCTGTGCTTCCACATCTCATAGTGAGTGGGCGCGGGCGGGTGCGCGTGCGCCGGCGGTCTGGGTAAGCCGCCGCTGAGGGCCATCTCGCGCCCGACGCGTCCGTTCCCGGTTCAGAATGGCCGCCGACGCATGGTGGCGGGTTGTGCTCATCACGGCGGCTGCTGCGCTCGCGGTGCACACCTTACGGCCTGGGCGCTCGGGTCCGAGCGCGGCGCGGCTCAGCGCGGCTGGACGATGCGACCATCGGTACTACCTGTACAACAAAAATAAAGTTAAAGTTTGTGTTATGTAGTTTTAATTCACATTCTAATTTTAGCAGACTTTGTTTTATTGCATACAAACACATTATTGTTAAGATTCGAGCAGAACAGCTCGTATTACAAACTTAAGTTTTGTTTGAACCAAGCTGTGTTGTTTAATGCAAAAACTGCGTATCAGTGAACTCGATGTTTATTATGTTTATCATCTCAAGACATTCCATATTTGTTTTTGGAAGAAACTTGAATAATACAATTTCGTCGTGTAATGGAAATGTATAAAAAATCCGAGAATATGACAACGTAATTTGAGGCATACGGAAAAGTATATCGGAACGTGACAACAAAATATACTGAGGGAAAGATAGAAAAATATCAATTTGTCCCAAATAATCTCTGGAATCGTTGAATCGTGAACACACCGACGACACCATCTATAAATTTAACCTTATCGCCAAGAGAATAAGGATTCGCTGCGAAATACTTTACAGTACTAAAATAAATTTATTCAACTGTGAAATTGAAGAGACGAACCTCTAAATCTTGGATTAAATTTGATTAAAAGTTGAGTAATGAATGTGAACACTGATTTAGCGAACAATCAAATGTTGCGAATGTAGCATACATTTTACATTTTAATTTAAAAGTAAATGTAAAATTTCAATGGTTATTATTCGTGTTAATTAAAAATAAGTATAATGTACATCAGCGAAACTGTGGCGAGAATATGAAGGTAAATATAATAGTTGCAACAATGACTTTTATGCTACTCTAGAAGCGGAAAGCTTTCAAAGTGCTACGAAATTCACCGCGCGGTATAGTTTAAGTGAAACTCGCAGTCTAACTAATGCAAGATTCTATTCGAACGTACACCCTATTAAAATCTGAAATACCTATACAGAAATACAATTTAGCTGAGACATTTGTTTCAGATACGTGCCTTTAAACCAGCGCGTCGATTCTAATTCCTACGAACACGCAAAACTGCACACGGAAACCGAAAGGAAGCTTTCGAGAGCTCGTTTCGGGACGGCCGTGGAAGTGAAACGCGCCCGGAATCCGTGATCGTACGACCCTTTGAATATTAACTACCGAATGACCCGTCCGTAACCGGGGCACGGATCTACAAGCCCACTCTAAAGGTTAATTCGTCTACAAGCGGCTGCCGCGACTTTTTACTGTCAGTAATGGAAGCGTCTGTAATAAAAAAGAATGATGTGATCTAAGTAGGAGATGAGAGGACGGTAATTAAGATTAAATACTCTCGAAGAGATATTGCGATGCAGTGAGAGAAGTAATTAAAGTTGTTAATTAGACGGATAAACGTTTTTAGAGGGTGGTTGGGTGCGTCTGTTGGATTTACTCTAAACCTGGTAGAATGTTATAAGTAACATATATGTAGTTAGTGCTACGTGATGACTTTTAGATACGAACATAAGTTGAAAAGTCGGTTAAAAAATAATCATTCAAAAGTTGCACCACGCAACGTAAATTACATTGTTAGATGTTTTATAAAGTTTTCACAACACCTCGTTGTTATTCGGGATCAGGAGACAATGCTCTCGATAAGGAAGCGTCCCATCTTACGTCAACTTACGTCCAACTTATTATAACTTCGTCCGCCACACCTCGCTTCCGCAAGCCTGTTAGGAAATCCCGCATAATAACGGAGTAAACACCGACCTCACAATGTAACGATCGAGTCTGCGCTACACATAGTTATAGAAGCGAAAACAAACGGTCTTCGAGTGTGCAGATCCATATGTCGATTGCTATTTAACGCCGCAGGGGAAGCAGATCGTTTTCCGACATCGAACAATGTTTTACGTTTACCCCCACATTTGTATCGAAGTCACGTTCGAGTGGAAATGTTTATTTTACGTTACATATGAGATACTTCACGGGTAATAGACGTTTCAACGGTTTAAACGTATGTTATTAAGAAGACAAATATGCGGATCGAGCGATTGGTTTGCGTTAAGTCACGCAAGCAAACACCGTATTTAAGTTTCGTGAGAAATAAGGGATGGTTCTGTGGCGCGCGGAGGCGGAACATCGTAGTTACGACGTCAGTGAGACCGCAATTCGCCCGCATATTTGGTCAGGCAAGATTAATTGCCACTAAACATCATCTGTCAACCAGGAGGACTTTCCGAGGACGTTCTGTTTGTTGTACAAACAATATTATACATCCATTTAGTACACATAATACAAGTTTATAGAGTTCATACGGTTAAAAATCAATTTAAAAAGAGATTTTTCAATGTCCCCATAAATGCGTGGGTGCATAATTTAGCATTTAATGGGAGTTCTTAAAATTAATAAAGAAATGGTATATAACGAGATACCTATGGTTTAAAGTTTGCCAGTCGGATTGTAACTCGACTTCACTGGCCTTTAAAAAGTAGAGCAAATCATTACAACACTATGAATAGGCTTGTTATATTTCCTAGAATTGAAAAGGTAGAATGCGGCTACGAAATAAAATGTAGCGTATTCTCTCGTATTTTATTTGGTGAATATCTTGACTAGTTGTTTCACTTGCTAAATGCAAGCTGCAAGATGAACAACAATCAAGCACTAATTGTGATTCTGCTAATTTGCATCTACGAGCCGGCTCATCCTGCGCGGCGCGCTTTGCCTTCTATGCCGCATAACAAACAACTATCTATACAGAGATGTATTCAAGTGTTTCTTTTTTCTGTTACAATTAGCTAATGAAAATAAAAATAGTAAACAACAGGAATAAAACAAAAATAATTGTTAATTTTTTTTATTACACCTAAACAGTATCATTTGGACAAATTAGTTACAAATGTAATGTTTCCGTGCCATAATCGATTTATGCAATAACTAGCTTTCGCCTGCAATTCCGTCTGCGTGGAATTAAAAAAATAACACAAGTAGCCTATATGTCCTTCCAGACTATCTTCTACATCTATGCTAAATTTCATCGAGATCCGTTTAGCAGATTAGACCACAAACTCTAACAAACATCCATCTAAACTATCGCATTTATAATATTAGTAAGAAGTAAGATTCATCTAGTGGTCATTTTTATCATAGTGATTGTATTAGGACTACTGAATAGACCCACAATGTATTCTCAAATACGTTCTTTAATAGGATAAGAAAACTTTGGTTATCAGAATCATCGTCTGACTTAAAACGTGATGTAATAATTTAAAAATTTTAAGTTTAACTTTTGTATAATAACATACTCTTAAAAGACCTGTTCAATACTAATATCTACGAATCAATATTGTGATGTTAAGTAACGCTATAAATTAACATGCTGATATTAACTAAAATATAATAAACAAAACACGTCGGTAACCAAATACCGGTATCGAACGAAACGAACACATCTATTGATGTATAGACCAGCCTTTGGAAGCTCGAATAGAGGGAGCAATAACGCATTTCCGATTCAATTGAAGTTGCAGCAAACAGATATCTCCAATTAACGGAACATTTGCGTCATTAAACTGACCCTGTGTGCAACGCCGCAGCGCAACCACGACGCCCTGAAGCACCACGAGACCGGCAAGTTTAGGTATACGTCATATTAAGATTTTAGTTACAGAAACTGCAAGACACGGCCACACTCAACCTATTAATTATTAATTAAGCAGCCACTTAACGTAGGATTATTGTATACCAATAAAATATTGAATGCAGCAGTCAACGTGGATTTAATTTTGTACATATTTTGTTCCTTACATCGATATGTTTCTGCTAATCTGAAATTAATGAATCTAATTATACGGCCACGAAAACAAAACATGAATCCAAAGTGTGTAAAATGAGGCTCTTTTTAATCATTTTGTTAATTTAAAGCAGAAATCTAATATGTTAAGTTAGGTGGGTTTTGTAGGATTATGTTGAATTTATGCGAGACATTATCCTAAGACAGCGTTGCATAACGCCTTCGTGTCCGAGGCGTCGCCTCTCATATGAAGCCTTGGTTATGATATACGAGCGAGCGCCGCCACGTTATTGCTTCCCGGGACATCTCAGAATATGCATGTACCGATGCTTTATCAAATGTAAGTGATAAAAAATTGGCAAACCACGCTAGTAGTGGTTTCGATAGCTGCTTTATCATAAGCATATATTTAAAGCAGAAAAAATTTATTACCAATGTTTATAATTATTGATTTAGGAATTAAAAGTAGTAGAATGTACGAACCTTGGCTTTTGCATAAATAACCGAGGACAAATAGAATAATGGATAGCAAACTGAAGGTTATCCTATTCGAAGGCCGACAAACGTAACTTGGCTGATATTAGTTTCATTTACGGTAATAGAATATATTAACGTGCCAATATGAGTGCTTAAAAATCAAAAAAGTTTAAATGCAAACGTTAAGTTGTGAGAAAAATAAATTACAATTTGGAGTAAAGGTAAACATGCTGGCCATTAGAAAACTTATATGAATCGCAAAGAAAGATATTCGGCGCTAATGAGAGCGCGGGGCCTGTGGTGCGGAGTACAGCGCGGGGCGCGGGGTGCGGTCTCGCGATAATCCTCCCGACCATTAGGCCCGACCACTCGCTTGCAAATCGTCCGCATATTTTGGCCAAGATTAATTGTTCTCGAATATCATCTATCACGGTGAGCTGCCTAGTGACGGTCGGCAGCGGCAGCATTGCGTGCGACGTTTTATTCGAACCACAATAGGCCTCAAGAGCACCACCCTTGAGGTAATTAAATTTTTGTCAGAAACAATAACATCGACGAGAAAGAAGTTCTTAAGAAAATATTCTGAGATTTTACGGTAACAGCCTGCGTACTTTATAAAGCTGTAAAGGTGATACTGTGAGAAATATGGTGTACTTAAAGCGTAACTGCCTTCAGGATTCTCAAAACTCGCCATTTCTATGTTTTTATGTAGTACTATAATAAAAATGTTAGTTCTATTAAAAAATCTTACAGAACTCAGTGTTTTTTTACTTCG
The DNA here is from genome assembly GCF_000836215.1 of Papilio polytes. NCBI lineage: Eukaryota > Metazoa > Arthropoda > Insecta > Lepidoptera > Papilionidae > Papilio > Papilio polytes. Next base: position 2,800,596 of record NW_013524901.1, read on the forward strand.
TTTAATAATTTACAAACTTCATTAATGTAACACTTCAAAACACAATTTAAATGTCGTTATATGAAATTAGGGCGATTACCAGCTCTCCGAAAAGATAAATCCTTAGTTAAAAAAAATTTCCCTCGGCGAGTTTATTGCGCGGCGGACAGAAACAAATTGAGTCAATCTTTTTTATGCTACAAACGAAAAAAAAAAAGAAACTCAACATTTTGAACGTGCAAAGTTGGGTATCAATCAGGGCGACCCTTTTTCAATAATGTTACCCATAGGACCTTTCCTGTCCTCATTTTCTAAGTAATTTGAGATAAACCTGAGGTGTTCACTGGCTCATTAATTGGAACGGCTACTGTACCACGTAGATACGGGAAAGTTGTTCTTTTTCTTTTGTTTTATGTTCTTCAACATAATCTATTGATATATATTTCTCAACTGCAACATTCTGAATGAATATGGCGATAACAGTTGTGACGAAAAAAACAATTATAACACAGTAACCCAAGACCTTTAGCGTACATTATCTTTAAACAATGATAAGACAAATTGCGTTTATGTCTATTAATTAAGATCAAAGCAGCTTTCTAATTTAGTAATAATTCGATCGTAATTTTTAGAATTAGCAATATAAACTCGATTATCTGATCTTTTTAATTAAATTCATCAAGTCATCTTTATTCATTGCTCTCAGGTTTACAAAATCAAATCATACTTAACTTCGTAGGTACTTTATCCGTTATTAAGTAATGAAAAAAATAAATGTTGCATTTCTATTTTAATTAGAGTGCCACAGATGTACATAAAAGGCCATTTGCAAATAAAGACGTCCAGTAGCAATTTAGCAACCGTCATAACGACTATTACTGGGCAATATTGCTGGCAAAAGGAAAATTGATTAAAGAGCTCGGAGCTTATATTACGCGTGGCAACAATGAATATTCAGTATTTCAATGCATAAGCATTATGCAGCCGCAATCTCAGCGCTGTCGTGGCGCTTCTACTGCCCATTTCTCATCTTAAACGGGGAAAGCAAGGCGCTAGGCGACGTCATAGCTATGCTCCTTTTTTAATAACCCCCCTTGAATAGCGCCCCGCTACAAACACAGGCGCAAATACACTCGGTACACGCTCCAGGCGCACTTTTTGTGCTTTACGGTCTCTGCCTCTGTGCCAGTACCGGGAAAGCCATAGTTTTAGTCGAACATAACTGTACTTGCCAACCGTGCTTTGGTATTTGTTATGCGACGTGAAATATACACAAAGTTTATTGTATGTACAAACGTTTCAGCAACGTTCGCCTACACATTAAGGTGTACATTACTTATGTAATGTAATACTGTTAGGATTAAAGCCACATTTTATGTTATTTTTTTTGGGCTATTGTCTTTTAATGAAGTGTGTCGTATGTAACAAATACGTCCCAATTTTTTATCATAGCTAATTTGTACGTCCCCGCCCATGCTGTTCAAACAAACGATCGAATGTCGCTTTTAAGTAATGGATCGCTAGATACCAGGGTAGGACCACCTGAAAACCTTTATGACTTCTATAAATTTACTTTGTATAAAAATGCCAAGTACCTAAATTCTGTTTTGTGAGAATGTGAGTGAATTCTAAATTTAATGTTTTTTAATTTGGTCTACGTTATTAATTTAATTCAAATACGTCCTAAATTCAGTGAGCAATTTTATAATAATAGATTATATCCGAAAACGGGCAATAAACATGTAACACGACATAAAACAAATGTCCCCTCCCTTTTGCTGCCCTCACGGGGTTAATAACGCGATACCGGAAAATTTTATTTAGCCTACAGCCGAAAGCGAGGGAAAATATTAACATATAACAAACAAGTATGCTGTATACAACATGTTGTTATACATGTTGCCATATAACATGGAGTTAACAGAAAGTCTTCCTTTAATTTAATGAACGAAACGTTATATTATAACTCCAAATACTTGAATCGACAAATATATTATTAGCGGATACGTAAAAGCCATCTCTTCGTATTACCAATACTTAAATATTGAACGTAGATTTATAAAAATTCGATTCCATTTTACTTTTCCATTACATCTTCAACGTCGGTAAAAAATGGAAAAGCTGTGTAATGTGATTCATCGGTCGGAGCGATATGGGAAATCACTCAGTCAAATTTGCGATATGCTACGCCGCGCCGCAACGGCCAGGAACGATAGAAATCACACGCAAACGTATACACACGTAGACATTATTTGTTTGTTACTTTGCTTACTTTCCCTTATCCAACTTGACAATGTCTAACTCTTTGATGATGAAGCAAGTACATTCTCACAGGTGACAAGCTGTTTATAATTATTGTCAAATCGATAACATCTACTTACTGCATTTAGTAACTGTCAAGTGCGTATGGGTTACGTACCCAATAGTAGGAATTGATTATGGTAGTATTAGAGTATAAAAAAATCAAATAATAGTAGCAGCGAATCCAGCAACTTGACAATTCCTGCAAGCAGTGTCAGCGTCTGCCTAAAATCTCATTAATGGAGCTTACAAGTCGACGATGGTATAAAACTACGCATAGATGTTATTGCTTTGTTTATTGGTCCCGGAAGCAAATTGGGGGCCCGCTAGGGATTGAATGGGATTGAAGGTGTGTTCAAAGTGTTGAAACGTCGAGGATGTATCATTGACAATAACAACATACTTTTATCTATGAAGTGGATGAATATAAAAATTTGTCGTTATAAAAAATATGTCCCCCAATTTGGACCTTCTTTGATAGATACAAATAAATACTATCATTAATGCAAAAAAAAAGCGGTCAACTCGTTATAGCAAACTCTTTTATACCTTTATTTTAATTAGGTTAATTCGTTTTCTATCTAGTTAAACACATTTCAATTAAGTGAAATAGAATTATTAAAATTGTCTTACCCAGCTTAAAAGCGATGTAGCGTTTAAATTCGTAGGAAATATTTACGTAGCAGCTCTGTATAATATTCACAATGAATAATAAAAAAGCTAAATATACAACAGTACGAAATACTATAGTTTAATAAAGGAATACAAATCTAGAGATAATAGAGGAAGCAACACTTATTGTCACACATTTCGTACGTGCGCGCGTTGTTCGGGCGACGTGAGACACGACCGTTCTCGCCGGCGTCTGGGGGCGTACTGAAATGAAAACAGCGAGACGTGACCGGCCCAGAGACACCGACAGTCGGCGGGCTGACGGCGGGCGGTAGCTCGGCAAGGAGTAGAGCGGGCGCGGCTACGGCCGCTACGAAAACTGAAAAATTATTCGTTGAGGAAAAATTAGGTTCGCCCCAACCGCGACAGTTCATCCATCCGCCGCCACCGACGTTCGCTCTCCGATACAGCGCACGATCCTGCCCGATTAATACTAAGCGCGCCAATAAATATTGATGCCGGCTCCTTTGTCTTGCAAAGAGGATTTCGTTTCCCTTTTATTAATGCTTATGTACCCTCACATTTGTTTGACAAATCGCCGTAACGAGCTTTCCTTGTGCCGAATCAACCGATCTTTTCCATTAATTACAGTCGGAAGATGTTTCCTTTTGCTAAATAAATGTACAAGACAAAGCAATTCTCTGTTTTAGTATCTTTACAAAAAGTCTTATGTAATCATCACACTTGACACACTATGTTCAAAGAATATTTATATCTAAAACTAACCAACGGACAGCATTTTTCATAGCTTAAAATAACAAAACGGTTGTCCAAAACACATACTAGAGGTAAATAAAAATTGCCTACCACATCGCAATACGAACACGTAACGTTGGCTAGTCAGTACAAAGCTCTCTTTTTTGTTATTATTTTTTTCTGTAAACAAATAAAACTTTACTGTTTAAATTGAAAACAAAGATCTCAATAAAAAAGTTGTTGAGAATAATCAGCGTATATCGCAAACGTTACGGTACTTAGCACTTGCATGATTGATTCTGAACATTTGCGGGCACGCGCCACACGCGACGTAAGAACCACTGTCACTTTCTTTGGAATCGAAACTAGCCACTAATGTAAAGTTTTTCTTACAGTCGTGGTGAATTGTTAAATAAATCTTCTAAAAAAAGCATTCGTGACGGAATTTAAATGGCGCATGCCTGTGTTACAGTGCGCTTAGTTTGAGAGTTTATTTGCCTTTTGAGAATGCGACAACCGTCATCGTAATGCGTGACATTGCAATTAATCACCATATAAACACGCAAACGATTACAACACATGACGTTAGTGTAAAAACATATAGTGTTTCCAAAAAGGTTCGTTTAAAAAACCATTAAAGGACTTTCTAATTTTTAGTGTTAAAATTGCACTACATTTGAAAAACATATATTTTCAACAAATTAATATATAACAACGTTGATCTATCAGTACTCATAGATAATTTCATCCATAGAGTACTTGACACACTTTTATTAAAGGCACTGAAATACAGCATAAAAAAATTATTAAAAAAAATGTCATACGAAAAAGATCAAATTAAACCCAAGTAGCAATATCGTTAAACATAGTAACACACATTAACTGGTGGCCCGTAGTATTGCCCAAATCTTCTTTCAATGCATCCCACAGGAGAGCTGGTTAAACCGAGGGTCCTCAACTAAGGTAAGATCTCAAGCCGTGGTACGTGCACCAATACGATATGAATAACGAATGCTATACCGGATTATCGTTTCTATTTATTACGGACGGCCCCGGCGATTACAGAAATTCGACAGCACATCGCTTTCCCAAACGTAGCATAAAAACACAGCTCACTGAAATAAATATTTAAACTTTTACCACAGTAAAATAGTATTCAATAGATAATTACTACAAGAATCTCCTTCACTATTTACTTTGAAACTTGGGATTGAGGTTTATCCTAAGATGTATTCTATAAACAAATCAATAATGGTAATACACTTACATTCTATGTCTATCAATACTAAAGTTTACATAAATACACTTTGTCATAAATGAGACCTAATAATTCACAAAAAGTCTTTTATTATTCAATGATAGTATTTTGAATTAAGAATAAAACCATCTTTACCGCCTCAGAATTGATTATGTATAGAACATCATATCTCATTGAATCATATTACGTTGTTATTACACGTCATAAAATATCGGGTATTGTAAGGTCAAGGAATCTTATAACGAACAGTGCACGCGATATCTCATACCGAATAAATAGCCTCGTTGTATCAGAGTACATTCAGTGTACACAATAGGTACTTTAGTCTGCCCCATCGCATCACAAAGTGTAAAGTTTCTTCCACAACAACAGTCGCCTTTTAGCTACCTTTCTCTGAGGTGAAGCTTCATTTATGAAAAGCTTTCAGGTTCGACATGGCTAACGGGGAGTTCTATTCAAATCGTCCCCCTCAACGTGGAGCCTTTACATAAATCAAGTATTGAATAAAGTAGTTTTCTTTCCCCGTATGGATTGTCTGACGGGGAATAAAAAGTTATTTGTTTAAGAGCCGCTTCTGAATTTGTACGTGGCGTACGATTCAACCCTTTTTATTGTTGTTTTGTTTACGATCGTTTGATCTGTTCCAATACGCACGCTGGAATAACCAAGGTGCGTAACGCAAACAAACAGTTATAAGACAAAAGAGTCAAGAAGTGATACGAACATTTTTACATGCTCGAAGTTCAAGGGACAAAATCTGTAAAATGCAAATAAAACGCAAGTACTACTGAACAAGCAGATAGCTGTTGGGATCCCGTAGCGGCGCGTTGTTAGCTACGAAGTAAGCTTTAGAAAGGCCGGTAAGCAGCTCAGAGACCGCACTTAGCCGCCACATAACAAACAAAGGTATACATTGTTACGTTAGACTTTGTTTAAATATAGAGCTTTAATCCTAGGTTTGGTTCCCAAGACACGATGAAGAAATCTTGAAAGACATAAACTGTGATCAATCAACACTTCTCATACAATACAATATCAATGGAATTTGAACCTTATTACTATCAATAATATTGTTATTTAAAAAGGAGATTAAAAATATAAATCGAAGGGAACAAATTTCAAGAATTCTAATTATACGCCAATGGCTCCCTTCGTTCTGATTTAATGTCCTTGTAAATATAGGAGACCAATTACAGAGTTTGACCCAATTTTCTCGATGCTGAAAAGTTGAGATAATGTATTTTTTTAGATTACACGCCAAAGTCACGGCAATAACATTAAACAAAAAATAAAGTTGGCATTTTTATGACGACTTTACTGAAAAATATTAGTGCCCCGATGTGACTAAAAATTTTTCAGGTGAGAAAATTCGTATTTTATTGGATTTTTTTTTGTCCTTTTTTAAATACTATTGGACTTTGATTCGATTGTCTAAAATATGTAAAGATACGTATTTTACGGCATATCTGAATTCGTATAGCAGTTTCCAACGCGGAGTGCAACGGGAGAAACTTTTTTCATAAAAGTACCGAGTATTCGACTGCGAAGGAACACGAACAAGCAGCCAGTTACTTATTAACTTTTATAACTGCTGTTATATTTCCGTGTACCTTTTCTTGCGATGGAAAAATTTAGTCATAACAAATATCAAAGTGAAAGAAATGTAACATTTTGTTTTATCTTTTGTTGTACGTATTTTTTTAGTAATTGACAATTTCCCTATAGTTAGGTAGTGTGTTTTTAGAAACATATTTGCTAAAGTGTTTGTTTCAGATCTATGAAATAATTGCAAACATCTTTAACAATCATTCCACTCTTAACAATGCTACAAAAATGTTACAAACAAGTAAACTCTAACAAAAGTACAAAGGTAAAAGTAAAACAAAAACATAATCGTATCAAAGAGGTTAAGCTTTAAGCTACGCAAATAGAAATACTGGTTTCAGAATAAGCAGAGTTTTAATTAAACTTACTGACATAGGTCAGTGACACGGCGGCGAACAAAGATAAAGTTAAAAGCCGGAACGAATTCAACAGTTGACAAGACAATGCCAAGGATGTAGACAAAAGTTTTTTCATAAACGCGCACGATTCGCGGCGGGAGCTAACAGCTGGCGACCGCCCCGGGCTCTACCCTGCTGTACTTTAGTTTCACTGGCAGATGTATTAAAAGGGGAAAATGGGGATATTTTGTGAGATTCAGTCTGTCACCCTCTGGCTACAAGGAATGAAAAAGAATATGTAATGTTACTATGAACATTCAGATGTTTCACAGTTAAACTAATTACTTATAACTTAAGTTTATCACCATCATCTCACTTACCTTACCCTACTCCCATAGGGTCGTGTCACCGGGTTTTCGTCCTCCAAATAATTCTATCATCCGTCATCTCAGTCATCACTCCATTCTTGATCATGTTACTTTTCACATAATCCATCCATCTCTTTCTAGGTCTACCTCTACAGGAGTACCCCTCCACAATCAAAACTAACATCCTTCTTGTTACATGCGATTCATCCCTTCTTATATGTCGATACCATACTAACATTTTACACCTTAATTTCTCACCCACTGAGGCTACTCTCAAACTTCTTTTGTAACTAAGTTACCAAATTGAATTAATTTAACGTGCATTTTTGAGGCTATACAATCAAAAAGTTGCAACAAATTAACAGTTTTCTTAATAAAATACACTGTTAAAAATTAGCAAGCTTAAGATATAAGGTAGTAACAGAATTTCATGGCACTACAGTAGGCTGAAACGGACAACGCTATAAATTACAGCATAATCCGGAACTGGAGGCAAGCAGCCACCGCGACCACCAATTAATATTCGCTGTTACAAAAAACGAAGATCACTGTAGCCAGTAATTGAAAACGTATATAAATTTCATTTTTTGGTACAAGCTTCAAACATTTTAGTTTTATTATTTTTATGTCAAAATTTAATAATTTGCTCATTGGTTTGTAGAAGAAGAATATATTCATGACTTCCACACCTTGTTTAACTCAAGAAGACAGCAATTCCATGTAACATCGAATAAAAAATTAAGCAACATTACGGTACTAAAAGTACAAATATTGTTTTGAAGTAATCTGCGTAATTTTAATAAATAACTCCGCAAACTTGTTTATACAATATTAAAATGTAAGAACATCATTGATTCGTTATTCTTATCTACGAGTATAACAAGAAGGAATGTAAGTTTGTTCCGTACAGATCAGTTGAAGGGGACTATATCTATAATTGAATTGGTTGTTGCTCCGGCGAACGATTGTCGTATCTAAGCTTCGTACATTTCAATGCTGAGAGTTAGCAAACCTAGTTTTCTAAACTTTAGTTTAATCAACTCTGATAAAGTAACAAATAGTTCTTTTTTAATTGCAAAAAGATGCACAGCACAGAAACATATTTATTGTCAGCTTTCATTAATTTAATAACTATTATTATAAATAATGAGTATTGTACGGTAAGAGTGTTTTATTGTTAAATCCGTTATTAGTAAAAAATACCTTGTTTGTGCTATAGAACGTCATTATAGAAAAATCATACCAACATAACCACGGAAAGATTATCTGTTCTGTGAGACAGGTAAAAACATAATTTGCCTATGGCAACAATCTGTACATTTGTGTATTTGTACCATAAACAAAGGGCGGTTAAACTAAAGTACTTTTGCTATAATTGGATTCCCCATTGCTGCGGCAAACGGATTGTCGTGTCTAAACTAAATCAAACTTTATTTCCGACGGGAGTCGCCGCCATTGCTGGAGATATCGAGAGCAAACTATAACCCACTTTAACTCATTATCATAGTTATATTACAACTAGGTTTCCCCCGTGACATTGTCCGCATGTAATTTAAGAAAAACTAAATAATCTAGGCTCTATTTCAGTTCCAAATTGAACCAAGATCCAGGCAGAAGTTCTGCTATTACGTTTCAAAATATTCATACATCCTAACTTTTGCCTTTATAATAATAGTATCTAAGTATTATAATAAGACTAGCTGTTCCTGTGCGGTTTCATTCGCATAAAATTGTGAACATTTTATTTTATTGTTTATATTTGTCAAGTTATCAATAGTAAATGTCAAAATGACATGACATGGCAAACCTTGGCAATCTTGCTTTCTTGATGTTGGCAACAACTTATTGTCTCTTTCCCACATTAGGGTTTTTATCCAAAATATTTACCCACTATGTTAAATAGCGTGAAAATATATAGCCTAAAGCGTGACGTAAGTGTAGGGCTTTTTATAAAAATAAAAGAATTATACAAAAATATGCTGTAATTGCTGACATCCTAGGCAACAAAGTTTACGCTTTATTATAATAGTATAGATAAGTAAGACATCCGTACACTTTGATAAATGTGCAACAGAAGGCGGCGATGTAAAAACATTTTCAATTACAATTGTTAATTGTATTTCCGTAACTTTAATACAAACACATATCAAGTTGTTTATCTGTGGAGACCGATAGAATAATAAAGTTATTTAAATGCAAATTAAGTTATTTTAGTGTCGATTTATTTAAATATAAGGCATTCATTTAAATAATAAGTCTTGATAGATAATGCATTAATAAAATGTGTCTCACATATGACGAATAGAAAAAAAAAATCGATCTCCCTAAAACTAAGTTATTTTTTGTAAATTTATTATTCTGGCTATCTACGTAATTATCTTAAATAATTTATATCAAACAAGAGTTTATATAGCTTACAATAGCAAAAATATGTATCGTTACATCATGCATTTAATTTTTATATTAATTAAAGTACATAATACGAGTTTTAAAAGCAAAGTGAATATTTCATCAAAAATAATTTGCTAAAAGCACATGAATTAAAATTATAAACTGGCAACGACAAAGTCTCATTTATTTAATGTTGATAAATACGCTATGTCACCATCCGACAACAGAGACACACGCGACGAATAATCTGCGAAATATATCGCAAAAACGTATTGCATTAATAAAATGCTGCGGCCATCCATGCACGTCGGCCATTGACACGTATGAGAGAGCGAACAGAGCGAAAGTGAAAACTGCTATATTAAATTGCATATTTCGCGTTATTCAATATCTTACCAATAATATAAATGCGAAAGTTTAGATGGATGTTTGTTAGAGTTTATAGCCTAAACGGCTGAATAGATCTCGATGAAATTCAGCATAGACTTGAAGGATAGTCTGGAAAAACATAGGCGGTCGGAGTCGCGGGCGAAAACTAGTTCGTAATATTTACTATAATTTCAACTTTTAGCTTCACTCCGTATCGTACTATAAATAGAAGCAGCACGAGCATACTTATTTCTTCCTACAAGTAGTTAAGAACAAGATTGGAAACTTTATATTATTTTCCTGGAAAAGCATCAAATATTCCGTTCGCTTAAAGTGGCATCGATATGGAAACTGCGCAGTTAAGAACAATGTAAACACTCAACCTCTGCTTCATAGGTACTACACGTAAAAAGAGGAACCATTTTCGTGAGATACGAAAATATAATGTCAAGATAAAACAGAAATAAGTATAAACATTGATAAGAAATAACATAGTAATTCACTGTATTATTTACTAGAAAATGTTGCTTTTAAATGCAAATACATTTTTAATTAAATTTAATCATTCACAACATGTAATGTTACACTATAAACACATCTCTCACTGTTCAGCACAAAGCAACTTCTTCATTGCAGCACTTTAGCAAACAATAAGGCCATATTTATAAGGTGATGATTTCAAAACGAGCCATAAAATACGAGGGCAACATTAGACGCAAATCTTGAGCAGACGTCGCCACTTAAAATAAGCTGGCACGATTTCAAGTGCTGGCAACCTAAATGCGAAGTATTCAGTTCATCAAAGCCAGATGTTACCGAGTCCTATGTAAACAGGGAGATGGCGAAAAACGCATGATTAAGCCGCGGCCCGATTAAGTTTGTTTAGGCAACTTTGTCACGGAATAACGAAGGGCACACGTTTATTAGCCCTTGTTATTCCACTTTTCATTGACTGACTGAAAACGAGGTTAGACTATAAGGTATAACTAGGTATGTGGAAAATATTTTAATTGATTCAAATTCAATAAGAGTACCATTAGTATACGAAATGAATGTAGTAATGCTTCCTAGTACAAAGTCAACCAAAACTAGACTAAATTCATAACATTAATATAACGTAATCAAGCATGATAAGATTGTCTGATTACGAAACCGAGCAATCTCAAGACAGAAGCCACATTAAATACACAAGGAGGGAAATTAGCGAAGTGAAACAACCTTTTACGAATTCACAACGTAACAAGTAGAGGTTCACCCACTACACGAATTAGTACTATAAACAAACAGAAGTCGATGCCGACTTGGCCGACATCCAAGTGGGCTGGGGCGCCGGCGCTAGTGCTCCGCGCCGCTCGGTATGCGAGCATTCCTCTATCTGTCGCTATTTGTCGCGCGATTATAGATTTACCCGACCAGAAACTATTCGACATTATTACCGAGGCGCCTAATAAACACCTACCAAGCCACCAAACTAAATTAACCAAATATCTCCGCAATGATTAACTATATAATTTAATTCATAGTAACAAAGACCAATATAAACTACATTCTGGGTAACAAACTTTTTAATAAAAGAGCGTTAGGTAAGTTGTTAAAAGTTAGAAAAAAAAGTATTATAAGGTAATGTGTTCTCCAAAATAAAAAATATTCCGGATAACCCAAAAAGATATTGAAACGATTCTAATGTAAGAACTAATTACACGCGTGTGTAGTCAGGCCTTACCTTAATAGAGACATTAAAGTAATCCTTAAATTATCAGGAAAGGGAGACAAAGGTCTGATACACTGACCTTAATGTCTATTTACGGACATTTTGTTGTGCCAAATGTTTGTCCTCGCTGGCCTAGTTTATTAACGCTTTCAATTAAATCGTAGCTCACCCAAGTTGCGTCGTTAAAGGGGTCTTATATTATCTGCATGAAATTTGACTCACAAACCACAGTCGGCCCGAGTGGGCCTACATAACTCGGGCCAAGTTGAAAGCTTCAATTACGTGGAGTGAGTTCACGCAGGTGACTCCTTAATTACAGGGTAGGAATTGAGCTGCCCATTCAGCTGTCACGCTCGCTAACGGATTATCAAGAGTCCTACTCAATACGACTACTCTGCACCATTTGAGAGATTAAATTAATTAGTATTGTAGAAAACGGGCGGAGAGTGTTTTGTTTTCATAAAGGATTGTTTTAAATAATAAACATAAACTTGTATTATGTTACTTAACAGAGTTGTTAAAAAAACAATCTCAGCGTATGTTGCTCAAATGTTTAGTTTCTTGCTAAGCCGTCGAACTTTAAGAGAAAATTTAAAACTTACGCTAGTGTAATAATGTTCCTAAAAAACAGCTTCAACTTTGGAGTACATCCAAAATTACCTCAATAAAATCTAGTATACGTATGTATTCGGCATTTGTGAAGTAGAGAGGGAAATTAAAAAGGTTGCAACGTCGAAGCTATATTATTTCGAGCCGTCCGACCTAAGTGAATCCAATTTGCGGCCCTTGATGCCACGTCTCGGGGTAATGGGATTTCGGCCTTGCTCCAAAAAGCCTATTTACACATTGCCACTCTCGTAGCGTAGTGTTAACTTATTAGAACTTTGCTGATGAATCGGTATTCTGTTCATTTTCAAAAAAATAGCCGAATATCGACATCTTCCGATGGTAAATTAAAACAAAATAAAACCTAGGAACAATTATTTCTTTAGATACAAGTCGGAAGACAGGTTTAACAGGAAAGTTTCATGTTTTTAGACTACAGCTCAGTGAAAAGTTAAGTAACACTGTTACCACTTGTTACATTTTTACTTATTCCCTTCCATTTCCTGATTCATCTATACTAATATTATAAAGATGAAAGATTTGTGTTTTTGGATTTTTGTATCTATTGAAATACCGTTAGAAAGGTAATTTATCTATGACTAACATAGGCTACATTTTAGTTTCACGCGGGCGAAGTTGCGAGCAACAGCTAGTTACAAAATAAACCAGTAACGTTTTTGCTCCATTAAATATTAAGGAGGGGCCAATAAACTGATACAGAAAACAAAGAGTTCAAGTTTATATTGTAACAAAAACTTTTTTTTGTAAACGTTCGCCAAAATTCATAAGTCTTATTCACGCGAACGTCACAAATTTGGGAAATTTGCAAACAAAGCCAAAGTGCCTAAAGCTGACTCCGTAGCCAAGTGGGATTACGTAGACACGTCTGCTGTTTATAAATATATGAAATTTTCCGGTTGCAGCGTCGCTCGCGGTGTGTTCAACGCTACATTTAATTTAAACGTTTTAAATATTTGCTTTTCGTCGAATAAACGCATTTTTATTGCTACATTAAATTCGTAACTTTTATTTATCTCATGTTTACATTTTGTTATAAATTATAATTTGGTAAGTAAACATTTTCTGGAGAGGACATCTTTTTTCATCTGGCTTTTACGCTTTTGGACACGACTGTTTTAAACGAATTGTATTTAATAGGCGAAAAGGTAACGCCATTTTACCATCCCTAACCATTACCATTTTGTAAAATGAAAGCATTTATAACGTGTTGAAGAGCTTCATTCCGCGCAAAAGATTTCGTGTTATTTTAATTAAGCTGGAAAATGACATTTTAAACTGACGGCGCCGCAATAAATATGTCAAGAGGAAAATTATTTTTCCTGGTTGGTGCGTCTGCTGGAAAAGGCTCCGCTTGCACGACGTCGCTCGTCTTTACATAATTGTGCTATAATAATTATCTTGTATATTATTTCACGTTATAAGAAAAAAACACTTTTTGTGATACTAATGGCTATTTTCACTAAGTTCAGGACCATTTAGTAATTCCGCTTTCACCAACATATATTTGTCACCTAAGTTCATAATTTGGTTGCGATTTAGGGCGATTAAACAGACAACTAATAATACTTTATGGGCTGGTTGGTGAAAACCGGCATAAGAGTAAACCACACACATATTTGTTACCACTAAATAAGCAGTGTGTGTTGAATGTATTAATTGAAGGAAAAAAAAAGCTAATTAAAATGAAAGTCACATTGAAATGTTGTAGGGTCATGATACGAGGATTGATTAACAAACGGTTCGAATGACAAATGTCCCGGGGAGTTGTAGGTAATAATTTTGTGTGACAAACGAGCGGCTGAGCGCCGGCTGCGTCTTCAGCGGTCCGTCACGTAGGCTCAGTAAATAAAATACATTTTAGTCGAGGCCTATATTCATACTAACAGCGGACGCGGAAGCGTATATACTTCGAAGTAAAAAGCATCGCAACATCTTTATTATTAATGTTGTAGAACCATTAAAGATGCTTCAGAGCTAAAAAGATCCCAAAAGTTTAATTTCCACTAATAAAATGACAAAACTTAATACTCCTAGTAATTTTAAGACACAGAAGATCTGCCCTAAACGTTTATTATTCAAAATAAAAATAATTTACTCATAAGTTTAAACTAAAACTTTTCGTGGATCTCATGACAATAAACCGAGAAACTCTATAGAAGAATATGGTACAGAAATAAGTTACAGAGTTTTAAGAACGAAAGAAATCCACATTTAAAAAGTAGGTAACAGTAATAAAAGAATAAAATTTTAGATGTTCTGCGTTTCAGTGAAATATCTGTACGGATAAGATCCGCGACGGCGAAAGAATAGGTCGGCCGTTCTCGTGGACGCAAACAGAATTACAAAATGGTAAAGCGGTTCATTGTTGTGAATGGTTGAATACTCAGTTATACGGAGGATTTTTGCGAATAAAATTTGAATATGTTTTTCGTGCGTATGGAAGCGAATCGTTGTATTATCTCGAAATAGAACTTATTGGAAAACTACAAATATTCGATCATAAAATAAATTACCAAATAAATAAAAACAAATAAATAAATACTAAGGTCTGAAAGCTTTAAAAAAGTAATACAAAAAATTACAATGAAGACAAAATGGGTCTATATCCATCATGGCTATCCATATCCTGGATAGTTGTTAAACAATATTAATAAGACTCCAGCGTTAAAACCAAAAAGTTTCGTAGCACATGATTTAATAACCGCTGGCCTAAATATTGGTAAAATATTTACTAAATAAGTGGAACGTTCGGAGGAAGTTCTATCATCAAAAGATCTCCGGCTTAGTGAACCGAAAACGAGTGCCCCTACAACGAGATTACGGTACACCGAATTCCGCGAAAGTAACGCGGAGTGAGATTGAAAAACTTCGGGACGCCGAGGCCGCGCCGCGACAGGCATTTAGCTGGGATATTACTTTGGCTCGATGCTATCTAGTCATATCGCCGGAAAATTCTTATTTTACCAACGAAATCACAGTACCTTGTTGATATTACGAAAATATTTCTCCGTACAATAGCGGTAACAATACTTTCAAACAAACGTAATTCATCAATATTTTTTTTATTTTATTTGTAACAGGTAAAAGGTAAGTTATAACAAGCGTGAAACAGCAAAAATGCATTTCCTGCACCGCAAAACGACACCTGGGAGGGCAATAAGCCTTCTTGAATATCGTCATAAGCAGCAAATGAATATACACTACACAATATGACAAGTACAATTCACTGCAAAAGCCTGACGATAAAATACTATATTCACATTGATCTTACTGTTGTATTCCTTATTCGAAATTCCGTAATTCTGTTCAATGCCGTATCTACCCTAATTACCACGAGACATCTCATTAACTGAGTGAATTCAGTACTGACGATGTCCTTCAAAGCAGAACACAGTCATGTTGACATTCTACATGCTACTGAGTAGAAACTTACTACGAATAAAATTGAATCTCGATGTCTTTGTAATTAAAATATTTAAAAATGCATTGTTGCTAACCTTTCAATTATAATTTTAAAAGATTTTTCTTTTAATATTTTCAGTTGTAGAATAAAAACCATTAAAACCCACGTTAAAATATAAACCGCAGGCATTATTTTGTTTAGTGGTAAAGTTTAATTAAATCGCTGGTCAGTAGTCTTTAAGCCAGTAGCCAAATGTTCCAGTTTTCCTCAGTGCCCCGGTGGTTTTGTCGTTAAACAAGTTTTCCTAGATAACATTTACACTTGGATCTCAAACCGCTTACCGTATTCAACGTTATTGCATGCAAATTGAACGTAGAAAAGTGCAAATTTCATATCATAGTTGTAGATCCTAATAAGATTTCGTTGCAATTACAATTTGGTCAAACGAAAAATTTCTTCTTCTTGATTAAAGACACATCAGTGATATTTCCTCGGCATTTTTTAGTCCTTGTTAACAAATGAACGCAGAACAACAAAAATCTAATGTTAAAAAGTGTTACTTCTTTAAATGCTTTCTTATAAGCAGGAAATATAAAAATAAGTTAATACGGGGGAGTTAAACGTGTTATGGAAAAATCTCATCATAAGAGCGTTAGAATTTTTAAAGATAATACACACTAAGCTGTATTAAATGCAATACCGTTGCTACTACAAATAATTTAAAAAAATTGTTTCCATTAAGGACTAGCCGTTGTTTGCGTTTGCGTGAAATTATAGCCCATGTTACTCAGAGATAAACTTACCTTTCAAGCGGTGAAAGAAAAATCGGCCTAGGTTTTGAGTTATTTCAATACATGCAAAAATACAAATTTTTCCTCTTTATAATATTAGTACACATAACAAGTTACGGTATATCTTAATTTCGTCAACTTTTCTGTAGCACAAACATAAAACTTTAGACTATTGATTAGATGATATCAACGATCATAGTTTCATTCTGTCCTGAAAATATAGATTCCAAAACAAAACTACTCAGTGAAGGATAAAATGCAAGAATGAGCGAAGAGGGCTATGAATATAAATTGGGATCAGACTCGGTCGTCGACAAAATGTTACGTTGATTTGTTAGTTCAGCATACTACTGGAATTATATAGCCTGGGCCGAGTGCTCGTGTGACTAGAAAATCTATTGTTCTTTGTTTGCTATCGCTACTATAGTTTTTAGGTCAGTCATATGTTTACTAAAATTAAAAAGTAAATTGAGGATAATAATAATTGTATTCTGAACATAAATATGAATTTTAATAACTAATAAAACTTGACCATCTAAATAATAGTAACGATTTAAATGAAGGAACTATCATGGTTGGGAGTGTTAATTCATTTTTGTATTTACTATCGTAATAGCGGATGTACATTTAATTCCATGTTTTTACTATACTTGGCATTTAGGTAGAGTCTATCCTAGTACATCTACGTCTAAATAATCTAATTGTTAATTTGCTTTACTATTCCTCTGATATTCATTTTATTCACGATTCCAAATTACAGACCGGTAAAAATTGTTACGTCTATACTAATATTATAAAAAGGAAAGATATGTAATTTTGTATACATTTGATTCACGCACAAACTACTGGAGCGGTTGTGAAAATTCTTTCACCATTACAAAGGTGAATCTATCTGTGGGTAACATAGGATACATTTTGATTTATTTTTTAATTTCACGCGGGTGTAGTCACGAGCAACAGCTAGTTAAATATAAATTTATAACATGTAATAAAAGTTATATACATAAATAAATTGCTCAATTATAATATTATCTTTTGTTATACATGTGTGCGTACACATTACATTGTCAGTAAAGGCATTCAAGTCTGAGGATTGAAAAAAAAAAGAATATTTATTATGTAAACTTAACGAGGCCCCGAGTCGTCGGATTTGGGAGGGCTCTCGAGCATTAGCGCGTCGAAATGTAATATTTACTCAGCGTTACTCCGTGTTTGCGCGGTAGGCTTTGTCGACTACTTCACTTCGACCTGTTGGACTCTTTGCTTTATCCTTATTATCTACAAGGACGTGTGTGTTAGTGGATTTTAAACATTGTACAGACTTTTATGTAACAAATTATTTAAAGACCTTTGAAGATAAATAAGAAACATAATATTCAACGTCATGCTTACATGATCTCAATTTTTGATGAAAGCATGACATGTTTCGTTATTTTTATATTTTTTTTTATGAACAAATCAAACATTTGTAAGATAGTAAAGCTACTAGTATACGTGCAGACGTAAAAATCGATATCGTAATTCCACCTCGTCAGAATTCTGTCGATACAGAAATCTCATCGGTGATATTTCGAAATGGAGTACAAATTTCGGTAGCGCACGAATATCCTTAATACGAGTAGGTCTATACAGGATTGCATGGCAGAGCGGCAACACGTTCAATTTCACGGCGGATATAAGGCTCCGCGTTACGGGCCCATTCCACTACGCCATGACGGTACGTCGACAGCAACGATTTCCGTTCACAACGCCCTACCACACATTACTTCTCGTTCATGTCGCACATAATAGTCTCCCTTCTTGAACAAGGTGTAAACAATATTTTATGTAGATTGACCACATTGTAATATCTAGAATGGATTAGTATCAATCATTTTTCTAACTATGCAAACAAATAAGTAGAAAAGTAGTGTTAAACTTAGCGGCGTTACAATTATTATTACAATCAATCGTATTATTGCAGACACAGGTGACTGTTTATGAAATCTAAATGGTGTTATCTAAGATGATATGAATGTTATTTTAGTTCGTTAAATATCGATTGTTCCGTAGTTTAATACACTAAACGTACATTAAATGTAAACTTAATTGGCTCGATAGAAAGCAATTCAGCTACTAGTAAGCTGGTCAAAGAAGTTGACTTAAAATACAAATAATTAGAACAGTAATAGAGGTATTGTCTCTATACATATTAGCTATATTGGAATAACAACACAAGTATACCTGGCTTAGGAGAAATATACGAATCGTGCACCTAATTGTTCCTAATCGCGGTTGAATTTAGTTCGAGTTTGGAGGTCGACCTCCTGACCACAGCCGGCGGTCCGAACGGCATTACAAACATTTAATTTATTTACGTAATTGCTTGTACGCATCTGCGAGTTTCATTACTTCTGAAAACAATTTAGAATAATTGAAAATAAATGTTATATTGATGAGTAGGTTACTTCAATGGCCGTTTCTATACAAAGTTTAAAACTTATATAATAAATTTGGAAACAAAAACCTTACAATTACGTATACTTTTCGACTTTCGCATTTTGTTCACTAAGACAAGAACATAAGATGCAAGCTTTAACACTGGAAATGTTATCTCTGTTTACGGCAATTGCATTAAAAGACGTAAAGATGCTACAAAAGTGCCGTATTTTTCTCTTCGCCAAAAATAGCATGTCAGGCAGCGCAGAATTCAAATACAATAAAATCCGTTCGGTTAAACAGAATGCGGCGGGAATCGTGTAGCAAACGTCGCCGCGTGTCAGGCGCCGTCAGTCGCGGGGAACACCAGCAGCCGAATTAAATTCCGGGCCCCCTCGCTCTAGCCGATGCTCCGGCCAACGCAAATTTCACGACAAGTTGAGCAAAACCGTGTGAAATTTCTAAAATTAAATACATTATTAAGCAACGCTGAGTGCAACTAGCTGTTGGAACGTATCAAATAAGCCGCTAACGACGCGATTCCAGACCGAAACAATAGTTGAGTGGAAAAACAAGTTATGGCCGCAGTGAAGGAAAGCGACAAGCGAGTGTATTAAGATAAAGCGCGTTGGGCGCCACGCCAGCACCTCGAGTGTCCAGCTACTGCCAAATGCCGAGCTCTTGATCCCGACTTACATATCTTCAATATCAAATTCGGATACAATTATCTCAAAATACAAATAAAAGTAAAATAAACTCAATTGTCACCGGTTTTCATCACACTGAAACTGACAAGGAAAATTTACAAACTGGCTGGTGAAATGAAGACATCTAACATTATTTGATGTGTTTCATAAGCTATTCGGTAATATGAGTTTGCTGATTGAACGGGTATTTTAGATACTATGCAAATTGAGAGAACCCATTAACCTCAATATCAATACAGAGATCCCGAAAGCGCAATAAATCGGTAAAGTGAGCCCTCTCACGTGTCGACACAGAGTGGAAGATAACTCAGCAGTTTCTTTGAAGCGCAGCCTTAGTACTAAACAATAATGAATTCAGGCCCGACGAGGTAGTACTCGAGCGTGCTTCTACACTCCACTTAGCACTTTTACTCTCATAAAGCGATTAATACAATGACCAACCTTTGAGGAAGCGATAATAAAATAGGAAAGAAATAAATTGCAATCGCAAGAACGGCTTCCTATTTGAGTCGACTCGGCCCCTCCGGGCCAAGCCGATGCCGATGGGGCGTTATCGAGATCGTTTTATAATAAGTACTTTAATTAATAAAAAGTATTCTATACGCCACCATTTGTCACTACTCCATAACTTCGGCCGCAGATTCAGAGTAGATGCTTTCATTTAAAATATGTAAATATTAATGTAATAAGATAAAACAAAGGGCAAACATCTGCCAATAATTTTACTTCGGCTTGTTAATGAAATGAAATAAAATGAAATGAAGTGAAATGACATGAAATGAAATGAAAAATGGTATATGAATTAAATGTTAGACTAGAAGTCCAAATTAATAGAGATATTTTACAAATAAATAAAAGATTAAACCTTAAAACAAATGGAATAAAACCTTTTCGCCACTGAAGCATTGTCTTTACGATAAAGATATGTAAAAACCTGGAACTCAGGAGATAGACTTCCTAACTTAAAGTTTACTTTAAGATGTAAAGCTACCATCAGTCTAGCACAAACGTACGGAAACTAAATATTTTTGGAGTTTAAATGCAGATATATTTACAGGCTAAAGTGCATTCGAATCGATTTAATAAAGACTAAATAGTCGATTCGATTAGAATTTTTAGCTTCGTTCTTAAATTAATTTTGAAATGTCATACAATCCGTAGGATGTTTGAACAGGGTCTGATTTTTATAACGCATAATACTGAAAGTGCAAAAACGGCAATAGAGTGCAGGTGCGGAGACGGTGCCCGGGGAAGAATAAAAAAGATTAAAAAATGTCGGTTGAGCATTTCCGCGCTATCACAGCGAGTGGAGCGACCGTAGGCACGCTCGTTAACTTCTTGCTTATTTTATATACAGTTTATGGTCCCCTATCATACTGTTTTACATTTAAAATATTAAAACTGCATTAGGCCGACATAAAAGCAAGTACAATTGCAATTTAATAACCGGGGGAGCTTTGTTTTATACATGGAAAAGTCGTTAAGAAATGGTTGAGAGACGACATTACTTACAAGTAAATAACAGAAATTCCCTTCGCAATGTTGCGGTTAGACTAAATTTCATTCAAAATATTACATTACACAAAAGCTATTTCCTTTCATGCAGACAGTTCTGCCTTTTATTCAACAAATCTGTAATACATGTTGCGAGTGATTTTTATCATACTAATATTATAACTGCGAAAGTTTAGATGGATGGCTGGATGTTTGTTGCCTAAACGGCTGAACGGATCTCTATGAAATTTAACACAAATGTAGAACATTGTATGGAAGAACACATAGTCTACTTTTTTAATTCTACGCGGACAGAGTCGCGGGCGAAATTAGTACTGCATATTTAATGGTCCGATATTGTCTATCTCTGTAGTAAAGCTTATTCCGTTGATGCATGCGCTTGTAATTTAAAGGTATTTGCTAATTCAATAGATGTTTGCTACAAGCGCATGTGTGATCCGTATCGGCCGCATCAGTCGAGTGTTGTCGCGCCATTATCCGTCCGTGCCTTGGCATCCAGTTACGTTGCTAATGTTCAATCAAATAGCGCCAGCGACTACTGGTTAATTATGCGTACGCACTTCGAATACAAATCGACCCTGTGATTATGACTAGTGTCTTGTCATTTGCAAGACAAAGCCAATGCCGATATATTACACTTACAATACTGACAGGAACATTCAATGGTATATTATGTAATTAACGTTAAGATATTAATTAGATCGACACAAAGAACTGGCAATTGCAATCTTCTTTTATCCTAAAAGTATTTATATCGTTTTCTATTGGCTTCTTAGACGTATAAACTAGTAAAGAATGTAAACGCTAATACAAATTCACCAATAACAATAAAACAAATAGAAATCGTTTTTGTAGTACCAAACAGTATCTGTAGAAATAAAACAAACATTTAATTTAATCAACATAATTGTTATTAAGAAAAACCACAGTATTAAAACGGAATTCCCGTTTATATTTGTTTAATGAGCAAACATAAACAAGAAGTTGTTCAAAGGCCGGGAATGTCTCTACTTAGCCGCCGCGACCCGGATTTCGTGCCAAATATTTATTTTAATTACATCTTGGTTCCCTTCGAGCTCAAGTTAAATGTTTCCACCACCTTCAACGTCAATATTACGATTAATTTCGCCTTCTCTTTTCCTAAAAGGATTTCATTAAATTTTATAAGCGTCCTAAAACCATAAGGATAATAATCTTTTAAAACATCAAAACTCTCATCTCGATAAAATATTACGTTTTAATTATTTGAAATAATTATTTTGTTTTGATATTAAAAAGAAATTTTATAAAAAAAATATAACTGAAAAGCTAAATTTTCTTTTCTCGGAACACCTACTTATTTAAATAGAATGAATGAATTTAACCGTCTTGATATAACAGCTCGGGTATCGATGAATAGCTCCCCCGGAGAAATGCACGGAAGAATCTCATAATCAAGCCGAGACCCACTTTCAATAAGTAAATAAAATGAACGGAGTGCGGAGCTCCCAGGCCGCAGGTACCGCCGCCCGCCCACCTCATAAAATAAAAGGAACTCGTTTAAGAGCTATTAGATAAAAAGCTATAAAACTGCATGCCTTTTCATTTTTATTTCCTTCTACTTATAATAATGTTAATTATTTTCAACTATACCATATCACTATTTAATTGCGCTAAGTCGAAATTAAAAAGAATAATAGTAACGAGGGCATTGTCACAAACCTGTATGAAGGTAATGAAAAAAGTGTGTGATTAATATAAAAGCAGACTTAAAGCTGCACAGAGTGAGGCTCGGTTCAGATATTCCGGGCACAGTCGGCGACCACAATCGGAAATGAACATTCAAAGCGGACTTAATTAAAACTAAACGGGAGCCTGTAAAGGGGACAATGCCTGTGCCAGACAATAACACGATGAGCTTCGTCATAACTGCCGTCAACTGCAAGTACGATCAAAGATTACTTCCCGACCGGCTTAGTGCACACTGACGTATCATTTACAATTGTCAACGGAGACAAAAAAAAAATGAAACAAGAAGGATATAATTTTTTACTACAATGAACTAACTACTTTTTATTTTAAAATTCTAAACTAAATTTAATTTCAAATAATATGGTTATGTGGATAAAAGCTCTGAAATACAAAGTATCAACAATTTAGAGTGAGATAAATGTCCGCAAAACAAATACGCCAACGGAGATAAAGCAAAAGGAAATGATTATTCTTTCATAGCTAAGAAAATACGCCAAGAAAATATAAGTGCGGATAAATTCGAAACACGTCCAACAATATGAATTTATAACGGGAGCAGGAGACAGGTGGCGCACTACGACTCCTAGGAATTTATTAAATAAATTAATTGAAGTAAAATGAACAAACGCCTGAATGTTGTATGAACGGAAGCGACAGGCGCTGACGGTAATTAAATATTAATGTTACGCCGCAGATCGATTGCCGTCGGTTTGTTTTTGCGTCAATGCTAATAAAATCATTTCTTATCAATAACATAGCTTTGGATTTTAAAAACTTTTTAGATGAAGAAATGTTATAAATAATATGTACGATAGTCGATATAGAAATATCTTCTCATATTCATATTGACTTGACTACGCGTATAGATCTGACCGCAAAAAGTTTTCCATTTTCAATATCTAGTATAAAGGAGCACTCTCGCATAAACTATTTTAATACTCGGGCTTCCGGAATACAGACTAAGTGAAGTGCTCTAAGAGACATCTGAATGAATTTTAATGCATAACTTGTTCGAAGGGGGCTCTGATTCTCTCAGCTCGAGAGCATCTCATTTCGGAATCAAAGGAAGCCTATAACTGTGGAATAGAATTTACTTATTTGACAACCTGTCTGCCGCACTTACTGGAAAATGATGTGTACGTAATGGTACTGAATGGATATTTTGGTGGCATCCTCAATTCTATATTTAATACAATGTTTTCTTTTTTTTCTTTCTAACAATGTTGTATGCCTATAACTGGATCTGTTATTATTTTTGTATCTTATATTATATTTCTTATGTGATTGTTCTATAATTTATCTGTTGGTGTACTTTATCAATACATAAAAATAAATAAATACTAAGGCTGTTAACTGACATATTTTGATATCTAAATTTATAATGTATATTTCAACGTAATGACATAGAGTAGCGTGATAAATATAAAGTTCAGGGAAACAACAAACATTAGTAAGGCGTTAAGCAGCCACGCCGGCACCGGCGCTATCCACTTTTCCAATAAACCGGCCTGCTGAGTGCATGACGTGCCGAGATTACTTATAGCCCGCGGAGCCGGAAACCAAACAACAACATTTGTTGGCAGGGCCACCAGATTAATTTTTCCTCGGGCGTTTAGTTTCTAAACTATCCGTGAGAGCAGCACATTTTCTGTAAAGTATTGCATTCAATATTATTTTATAAAGCAAAAACGAAATGGGATTTGATTCTTTTTTTGACCGACTTCCCAAAAGAAGGAGGTATTCAATTCGTCGGTATATTTATTTTTTTATTTTTTTTTTTTTATTTTTTTTTTTATGTGT
>NW_013524901.1:2826862-3000203 GCF_000836215.1 Papilio polytes
TTTACTATTTTCAAGGAATTATTTCGTTACTTTTTAGTGTACTGTTTTTTTGAGAATATTTTGTTTTTGGTGTATTTTGTTTTGTTTTTCGATTAGGCAGACGTAACTGATTGATATTTATCTAATATTTCATACTTTGATTGCACATTTCCTTAATTTTAACAAGCAAGTATTTTAAAAAATATCAAGTATTTTTGCGTATTTTAAAACGCCTGCCGTAGTCTAGGTAGTTATTTCACACAACCATTGGAGAGCTACGCGCCTAACGAGGTCTCTTTTCGTCACGATTCGGCCGAGAATCAATTGGTCGTGAATTTAAGAGCTCTAAATCAAATTTACCGTATCGACTGTGAAAATGAAAAAAACTTCGCCCCATTTCGGTATTTTACATAATAAATATCCATATAAACTTATTTCTTATTAGTAAAGTGATGTTTTAGATTGGTACTATTCCAATTAGATAGAACGAAGAATCTAAAAGCTTGTGATGTCGCTTAGTTAGAAAAAGTGATTTTTCAAGATAGCATGAGTAGATGAAAGTAGACATTTTGTTAAGAACTTTATGATAAGCATCCGCATAAGTATGGGACACTTTGGTAAGACGAAACATTAAGGATTACAACAAACACTTTAATATATTCTAATTAAGCACAGTTCACACGGTATCAAGATATTCAAGGGCTTAGAGTAACGATCATTAATACACTGCAATAAATTTGTATCAGTAGATACGTTATCCGTTAATTGCTATCGGATCGTAGCAATCTATTGCCAGGCACAGCCGTTGGATCGGATACAAGACACTCGCCCTGTAACGCAATTTGTGTTCTAGTTTGGACAAAGCCTTTGGCTAATTTAAACGAAAATCACAAGGGAACAGTACATCAAATGAATATTCCTAAACATAAACAAATTGTTTCAAATCCTTAATGTAAATTTTTCCTCATTAAAAGAGCAATAACAAAACCAATTCACTACTAACAGAATGTAGCTGAAACAAATTCAGGAATTTCATTTACACAAATTGAGTCAGTGATATACACACGTGCAAAATAACAGAGCAATAACAGCTGCTCGTTGTGCAATCCGTGTGCAGATAAAAACGCATTCGTTACTGCGTCCAATACAATCCTCTAACACGGGATTTTGTGCTAATACGCATGGTTACACTCGTTATACTAAAATCATTCAATCAGCCAGATGGTACAGATTTAAAATGTTCAACAGAACTTTTTTTTTTTTTGATAAAACAATTCTGTGATTAATTTTATCTGATATTGAAATTAAATGCGTTACTTAAACTTAGATTTTAATTCAAATATTCTACAGACATCAGATTTGCACTTGCATAGATTTCTACCTATGCCACCTACCGTTTTATCTTTTCTACGTATTTTCATGTTTTAAACAAAAATCTGAAAAAGTTGTATCTCTTGTCTCGTTTGCAGAAACGGTTCTCCTTATTTAAATTTAAATAAATGATTAAAAATTGATACCATTACCTTCAGACAAAGATGGGTCTCCTTCGGTTTTAACCAAGCATTAAGTCATGATATCTGATAGTATCGGTATCCCTTTCGCATATCACTTAATGCTACTTTCTATAATCTTTTTAAACGTATGTATACGATGAATGGAAGCAACTATCTATGGATACGTAGTGTTGAGTGTCGGTATCGCGGGGGCGCACGTCGCAAGAGGCACATATTTAACGTTCCCGGCTTATCTGTAACGAGTCTGGCGCGGGGAAAGCGCACAATATCGCCGTTATCTTTTTGTTAATGACCTGCATGCGAAAGGTGACGGCACACGTCATTGAACAAAAAACAAGGAAAATGCTCCCTTCAATTTTTCATTATACGATTTTTATATGAAGGAAGTTTGTACCGAGCTGCAGAGATAAGCATATATGCCCTTTTTTGTTAAGTACTGAACGTCAAAGTTGTGGAGAATATGTTACTGCGTTACAACAGTAACATATTCCATGGACGTAGATAAAATGTGTTACAAGTCCTCAAAGTTCAGTTAACACATTATTAGCCGGCGGCTTTTTGTCCCTTTTTCGCTTAATCAAATTTTGAGACCGGCTTTTTACAGAAGTGTTGTACTTGTTGCAGTATTCATTTTAACATTATGATCATTAGTCCTAACTTGAAATTGATGGAATTAAATAACTATTAGGCACAACATAATAAGTGAAATTAACTAATTTACATTCAGGATAGAACCTTAATTAGCATATTCAGAGTTACTATTAAGACCCCAATAAATCAATAACACACATTTTTTGTACTGCAAATTAAATGTGGAAACAACATACAGATAGATAGATATAAATGTAATTTAAGTCAGTGTGAGACAACCACTTTTTACTCACCATCCATATCCACGTCTCTAAGTAGTTATAAATCTTTAAGGAGACAATGACAAGCAGTTTAGGGAAACACAAATAAAGCGCTTGATGAATGTTAACGTAAATCTTTATCTAAACGGCTACGTAAGCTTGTGTGCGTTACATTTATTCACTTCGTATAAAACACACCGAAGAGCAAACAGAAATACAACTCGCACAACTTATGCTAATATCTCTAAAGGCTTATACTTATTTGCACATACATGCGTCTAGATTTAAATATTCAACAGGACTAAAATCTTTAGCGACTCCGCAGTAAGAGAATTATACCAGTTTTTATGATACGACATTAGGTTTTCCTATTCCCGACAAGTGCGAATTGATATCCTGTTAGTTTACTGTTTCCCGTTTAGTCTACATTCTAACAAAGTGGTTTACCTTGCATGGATAGATTAAAGCACTCTAATCCTAACTCGAACTTTATGATCTACGCATATTATTTTTTTTTTAATAATTAAAGAAAACATGTGTCATAAACGTTCTTCTAAAAGGTCAGTAATTCCTAAAAACCAACACAATAGAGACTAAAATTTTATAGGAAATTAAGTTTCTCGTAAAACATGGGTAAAGACCGGTCACAAAGGAAATTTAGTGCCGTCATAAAAACCTTTTGGAGTATCAAAATTAAAGTTATGGTCATTGTGTAAGTAATATCTGGCGGTGAAATTGGGATTTAAAAAAATGCAATAAAATGTTTAATTATGAAAAATTACATAAAGAAAACACGAGTATAGTATTTAAACTTATAAATGGAGCATATACGTGTGAATAGGTCGATATCGTAGCCGCTCATTATCCGAGACTTCCCGAGAGAGCTTTTGATTTCGAAGTTTTGTAACTTGCCTATACTATCTATTTACATATTTAATGGTTTCACTACTACTTATAACCATTTGGTAGTGTTATTCGTTCGATAACATCATGAAACAAGTTTCTGAACTACCTAACTTGAGATTTACTCCTTTGAAACATACTTGAAAGCAACAGTAATGAATCACAAGGTAATAATAAAAAAAAATTAGCAACCCAGAATAAATGCATTTTACATTTAACTATGATAGTTATTATAATTGGTTATTCCTATAGTCTAATTTTTTTGAGCTAACAAGCTTTCGCCCGCGACTTCGTCCGCGTGGAATTAAAAAAAAAGTGCGTAGTTCTTCCAGACTATCATCTATACCAAACTTCATCGAAATTCAAAAAACATACATCCATCCATCTAAACTTTCGCATTTATAATATTAGTAAGAAGTAAGATTATCTTTTCCCCCTATAAATGAAAAATGTAAATGGATAAATCATTCTATGAAAACTGCGAGTATAGTACTAGGTAATCCTTTCAGCAGCACAATAGTGACTGACCGGTTGGTTGTGCCGCAAATGACACGTGTAATAAGATAATATAACGTCGGGTTCGGGTTGGGAGCAAACAAAGCGCCCCCTACACTCCGTCCACACTGCGAACAATACACACGTCCGTAGCCGTGGCAACCTTACCTGACCCGCACATCACATCTTTTATGCCAAATAAATTCACATAAATGTCGCAGAAAAGTCAAATTTCAAAGAAATAAAAAATAAAACTGGCTATTTGTATATCGTATATATATTTTATGACGATATACATGAAATTGATCAATTTAATTGATTGTAAATTGCTTACATACTCAATAAATCAGTTTTATCTCGACATACCATAAAAATTGTAACAAGAAAATACAAATATTACAAGAGATAAGATATTAAAAGCACCGAATGGGAGTTCTTTTTAATAAAACCAGCGCTAACCAAACAATAACAGAAAATATGAGACAATGCAAGCCGGCTCGGATGCAACCTTCCCTTGCGTCGCAACCACGGCCAAGAACTCATTTAAATGCGTGCATTTTTTTTAATTACAAGATATTCTATGCCGCTGTGGAACCAAGGTAACTATTGGAAAAGAATAGTAAAGCGAAAGTGGCCACAATATAAAATCTACGACCAGTTTTACTTTTTTCCAATCTTTTATTCGAAAATATTTCCTGACAATTATCACTCATCGCTACTAATTACTATGTCAACTTTCAGATAATTGTAATAGTGATAAATAACCGCAACTTATGCGAATTTTATACTAATACGATACGTCTACGTCTCTTGTATAATTACATAGAACTAATGTTCTATGTGAGTTTATGAAGGTGTATAAATAAAGTGACATTGTAAACGTGTTACATTAGGTAGGGGGTTACAGGACAGCCGTCGGACAAGTGACACGTGTAATAAGATAAAGCGATGCCCGGACCTTACAAAGCTCCGTTGGACTACAAGGCAACCTACCTTGATACCTTCCTAACATATTATAATTTTCCTTTGTTTCAGACAGCTTATACCTTTTTCCTAACCAGTTACAAAACCAGTTAGGTAAAAGATTTTTTTTTTTCGCTGTTTGGTGACTAGGTGTAGATGAGGAATATTTTTTTATTCTTAGATAATCTAAATATTGTAATTAAAATTTTAATAATACGTGTTTAATCTTCAAAATGATAATCTTAGTAAATCTTTATTTAAAAATGAAGAAAAATAGTAAATAGGTTTGAGATCTTTTTCTATAACCTTAAAAAAAAGAAAAATGTACGAATAAATTACTCCAAGGTCCAATTCTATTTACGTGAGGAGACGTGATTTTTTTTCCCTTAAAATTTACTGTAGCTCGTGTGCAACGAACGCTACTGTGATTTAAGATTTATGCTTAGAAAGTAAACAAAATTCGATAAGAGCTTATTTAAAATTTTCTCCTTAGGATTACAATAAATCTATAGAGAATAAAAATGTCAATAGCTTTTTAATTTACCAAATAAATAAATAAATATTACCTTTAATCATTTACTGCAAATAGAGCACCATCTTATTCCAACCATCTGTAACAAAATAGATTTATTTAGAATCAAACTAGATTTATTAGATTGAATATTTACTTTTAACTAACTTTCGCTCGCGACACCGTCCCCGTGGAATTAATAAAAACAAAAGTGAGTTGCCTATGTGTTTTTCCAGAATATCCTCTACATCTATACCAAATATCATCGAAATCCGTTGATCCGTTTAGGCTACAAACTTTAATAAACATCCATCCATCTAAACTTTCACATTTATAATATTAGTATGATAAGCATCATACAATTTCGTTTATTCATATATTGTTTAATTTCACGAGGAAGTGGAAAATTTCCTAAAATACACGATTAAAAAATCAAGCGACAGATTCTCTTTGATTAAATATTGCTACGATGTAGTGAAGACGTTTTCTTTGTGATACAAAAACACTGATGGGCCGTAAGCCGCAAGAGGCACGTATTTAACGTTCCCGGCTTATCTCAAACGAGCGCTGCTAGGAGTACACACGATAACGAGCCTGTGTTTCTGCTAATGACCTACATACGAAATGACTTTAATGCAGAAAAAGAAAATATAACAAAAAAGATTTCATACAAAATGAAAGGATTAAGTGCTTAACATCTCAACTAGTCTAGAACGAAAATAAGTTCTAAAATACTAATTGCTTGCACAACATAGATTGAAATAACTTCTAATGAAGCCGATGTATAAATGAGGATCGTTATACGTACAGTTTGTATTAGAATTCTGAAGAGTACACTAATAGGAGTGGACCTTCAACTTTGCATCTCAATCGCAAGTCAATGCCAACGATTTTAATTTGAATCATTTTGTGAAATCCAATTTCGTTTTATTTTTTTCTCTGCAATATGCATATTGTACCAACATTCTCATGAACATTTTATTCACAATCTTTTCATCTTACTGGATTAACTTCTAGATAAAAATCTCATACAAAATGATTCCATGTCTATTGCACGTCTTTGCCGCGAGAAGCGTAGCTTATTGCCTACGAGAAAAATGACATCGATATAATACTGCTTAGTAAGAGATTGCGAAGCGCGCTAGTTACCTTTGTTGGAGATGGAACATCAATAACAACGTTCAGTTATGACTTCCTAAGAGTTCCCTTTGCTATACAGAAACGTTGAATATTGCATGAACTCCGGTTCTTTTACGACTTCAATTAGAATTGTATAAAATTTAACAATGCAGTACTGCTCTACAATATAAGTGCTTTCATTTTATGATTGTTGAGTTTTAATATAATAATACAATGCTGAAATTTCATATACATATTAACATACTTATTGTAATTTAAAATTACTGCAAATAAAAATGAAGGAATACAATGAACGTATGATAAGTATTGTTTAATGCGTTTAATGTATACCTAACATCTTCCCTAAGGCAGTGCCACTTAGGATCTAGTAAAGAACATGAGGGGTAAGACCAAATAAAGTCTATTTCAAAAAATAAATCGTCCTTCTACCAAGGTTACAATCATAAGCCTGCCAAATAAAGTAAACATTGACTACTGAAGCATACGAATTCTATAGGCTTTTTATGTGTCTGGAACATTTATTTAACTTGTCAAATAAACACGAACGTATAAAACGTACACATTTTATAGTTACACTCCAATCTACAACGCTTTATAACTCAACGCATATTTACATACGAACGTAAACTTGGAATTACATTATCATGAGTTTGTTCAAGTGCCTGATAAATGTACGCTTTACCGTGGGTTTTCACTGAAACATTAAAGGAAAAACAAATTATTCTTTCTCAATCATTCTGTAAAAAAAGAGATAAAAATAATTTTAATAAATTGAATTTCAACTTTTACATTTTATGAAGATCCACATCCAATGAATGGTATAATAATAAAAAAACTGATTATTCTAACATCGGAAAAACAAACGACGTTGCAATAATCTAAGAATTTTTATAAAATATCAGAACACAAAGAATGAAATCAGAGCGGAAGCGGGCGCTATCTGTGCAAACAACGCGAAAGAAGATTAAGTTTTCATAAAGGGTATAAGAAAACCTGAGAAAAAGAAAATGAATTGCTGGCGCACAAACATTAGTGTTAGAAACTGATTAAATTATTAAATTGTATGTGATTTCAAAATCTCTCTCTCCTATCTTCTATTTTACAAAAGTAACATTGACAGTAAAAATCTAATACAGATAAAATACAAACAATCGTTTTAAAAACACAATCCTGAAAAGGATTAAAAATAAAATCTAACATTTACCAAAACAAATAAAAAAAAATCATAAATATCTTCAATAGCAAAACTCATTAATATATCGTAACACAACCTGTAGAATCGAATGCTGGATTAAAGCCGTCCATATCAAACCGCTCAATCACTTCCTGTAGGACTCGAATGACCTAACCGCTAGATAAATTGGCAATCGCATTCAGGCATTTCACGTTACTGACGCTTACAGCCATCAATGGCGTGTAATAACTTAGCCACGCTCCGGTGCCCCGCCATTATGTCTGCAAATCGAAGTACGTGAGACTTCCAGCAAGTCCAGGTGACTATTGATGTTTGCGGAACATAATCTATTTATTTACATTGATTGAAAACGTTGATATAAAATTGAAGGACTTTGACTCTTTAAATTGTAGGTAATCATATAATTCCACTTGTATTAATAACTATTGTAGTCCCTGTTTTGTCAAAGATAATACAAAAGTATACGTAACAGTAGAAGTGTCACTGCAATAGTAACTATGGTCACAAAAATGTACCTTCTTAAAAGGTATTTTATTAATGAAAGCTTCCGTAAAGCATATATTGTCACAGAGAATCTTATTAAAGTTCCATTTAATTTTTCTAAATACAATATATAAACTGTCCTCAGATATTTCCTTAAAAATTAATGTTCCGTATAATAAAAATGAAACATACATTGCAATAAACCACGGCTTTAAAATGTCACATAAACTGTCGCATTAAAGTGTCATAGTGAAGAGCTTTATTAAGAGAAAACAATGAGAACTAAGCAGAAAGTTATAGTGACAATGGAACGAGGCCGGATGCTGTTCGTTCAAACAACGCGGCATCAGGCGGTATAACGTTAAACACTGTTGCAATTGGAGCTAATAAAATCATATACAACTTTAAAGAAAATTTTCATCCACTTCTTAATTGTTGTTTTTGATTTGATATCCCAGTCAAACAAAGCAATATAATAAGCTAATGTGCATTCAAATACTGGCTCGTATTACCCACTTTGACGAAAGTACTTTGACGATGTTTTACTTGGAATATTTTAACACCTGCAAGATCTAATCCAGCCCAAGATTTAGTTCAAGACTACGTAAAGACGATGTGTAATACGGCACACATTTTAATACCATCATCACACGACTGACTCCATATAGTAATATTACGACAGGCAATTAAGTTCTAGCGTTCCCTCGGGAAGGAAGCGATGAATAGTGTATGAACTAGCTGTTTTATGAGGTCAATTAAAGTACGTTAAGATTCCTGTATGTGCTCTTATGAACCATATTCATGTTAAGGAAATTAATAATAAATTGACGTTTAAAAATGTATTTTGATTAATAAACATTGTGTGTTTCTATGAAACTGCTATCAATATGGGATACGGTTTTCGTTTTATTCAACTTTTCCAACAAATTTTTAAAGCAGTAATCAAAATGATTCTTTTGTGCAATTACCAAAAGTGTAGATTGATTTCAACTTAAAAGTGACACAAGCATATAAACGATTTCGATTCCGAGGAGTCGGCCAATAATAATTAAATGGATCGTCTTCCGATAAAAAGCGGTATTAATTTAACGCAGAAAACGAGAGAGGAAAATTTGAAAAGATCTATATACGAAACGAATTCTGTCAATGTCAAGTTATTTTTAAGTATTCAATGATTTGACTTAAGCGTTTTTATTTACAAGAGTTTTAACATTATAATAGGTGGGGACGAAAGGTCACTACCAGAACAAACTTTTAAAGTAATATAATTATAATTAACTAATAACCTTAGAAAGTAATACAATAATTGAAGCATTAAGAACGTGCTACAGTACCTACATCAGAATACGATAAGAAAAAAATGAAAATACTAGACTAGAATCAGAAAGTGCATTAGTTATTTAGTTCCAATTTACGTCAGCGTAATGTTTTACGCTTAGCGCTAATGATGAACGTACGCTGTATAAGAGGCCATGCCATCCTAAAAGAACATTTAAAGAACAAAACAAAAAGATTTAATAATTAAAAACTGTAAAGTCTACTACGGAGTCTAAAAGGGAGTGATACTTGAGATGACGTATGTATGATAGAGTTATTTGGAGTACAAAAACCTGTTGCGTCGACCTTACGGGAGTAGGATAAGGAGGATGACGATGGTGATGATTATGTAAAGTCTACTACGGTTGGAGTACGTTAGTATAAGTGTAAAGCGTTAATTGCAAATGAAAGTTTCGCCAAAAGTGTATATAGCAATGATATGATCGCACAAAAGAAACTAGTTAAAAGAAAACATTTAAGAGAACTATCAGGAATATTGGGACAGCGTATAAAGTAAGAGTTACAGAAAAAGACAGCAGAAAATTTAATAACAATCAGTTTTTTTTTAATAACGAGGATAAGGCACAGAGTAATAAATGTAGAATAAATCGGCTAAAACAATAAGTTAAAATGGGAAGTTATCGTTCGTGTTCAATAAAGGAAAATATCGTAACATTAAACAACGCCGGTGATCATTATATTACGACAGGCAATTAAGTCTCCGGCATACTCAGATGGGTGAGTTATAAACGTTGGAAATTGCATGGACACTCTACTTTATGTGTTCAATTAAGCGTAGCAAAATAAATCCGTACCTGTTCACACTGTGAGTACGTCCCTGCCATTCAACACGACCATAGCGGAAATGTTTTTCCTGTAATATGTCCGTATTTAATGTTCGAAAAAGCGTGAACACTGTTTTTATTAATTTACGAGAGAAAATAGAAGTTGATTAATAAAGGGCCAAACCGGAAGCTCAAATAATTTGCATTTGGTTTTTATTCGTTTATGAAATTGTACACAATTTTATTTTGAAATTAAGTTAGATGTACAAAGTGTCTTATGATTATTATTTTCAGTAGCAACTCACTCCTTAGTAAATAAGGACAACGCGATACCTCCGGATCCTTCGTCTCATTTCTGCAACGTAATTAAATTATACAAAGGCTTTACCGGGAAATAATGTCATATTTTGCGAACGACAATAATGTTTTAATGCATAATGCCATCATTTTGAAAACAGTCACGTTAAGTTTGAAGGTAAAACAATTGCGGCGTGCTGGCTCGTTAGCCCTCAAGTGACGAGTGTAATAAGATAAAGTAACGCCCCCTGGCGACCTGCGGAACAAAGCCTCGGCGCTCAGTCGCGCTCCGCCGGCGCCTCGCACACAATACAGCTCAGCACATAATGCCTCCTTATCGCATAAACATGACCTGTTTAACTGCAAAATACATGTTACATGTATATTTTAATTTTCAACTGATAACTTTGAAAACAAACTGACAAATGATAATTATTTTCACCTTTTAAGATCAATCAAGTACAAAAAGGCGTAGTGTAATTTAAAAAAAATTAAGTACTTGTAATAGCGCAGTCTTTACATCCTCAACTTGCTCTTATCCCTTACGGAGGGTCGGCACAGTATGTGCTGCTCCTCCATACATTTCTACCGTCATATCTGAATCCACTCCCTTCTCAAGCATATCCTCTTTGACACAATCCATGCATACTTTCTTCGGTTTTCCTCTTCCTTTTTTTAATAGCGCAGTCTTTACAGCGATTACAAAGGTTTGATGTTTCCATAATTCATTTTATTAGTAAAGCTTAAAACGTCATTAATACCAGCTTTCATTACAAGTCGTTAAGTAAACATAAAATGCAATCAATGTTTAATATTAATATTACAAGCGTAAACCCTCAACTCAACTTTCAAGATAACTTTAATGTAAAGGTTGTTATTAATACTAAACATTTACTCATAGAACAAATAATATTCAACATTAAATATATCACAAATACTGATTTACGAACACCTATTTAAACAAACACAAAGCAAATAGTAACTAAACCCCTAGTTAATTCAACGACTACATATTAATAACGACAATGCTTGAAAGGGTTACATCGGTACATCAGGCTACATCGTTACTGAAAATATATTTAATTTTATAGCAATTATTTTTAACGGTTAATAATTACATCACAAAACATGCTTCTATTGAGTCCCTTTATCAAGCAAGTAATTTAATTTTGCTGTGAAACAACTAGATTTAATTTTTCGACTTATATTGTGATACAACCAAACGCCAGATGAGACACATTTATTAACTAAAGCATAGAGAATTGAACAATAAATGTAAGTTACAAGGACAATAGAATGAGGACGGATGCTGTTCGTTCAAACAACGCCGGAGGAAGCTGCATTATAAAGGGTAAAATGCTACAATCATTTAGAGGCAGTGGGATAATTTTTAAATGTTCAATTCCTCTACGGCAATCGCTAGGCATGTATGCCGTAGGGCAATTGCGTTTAATCTCGAATGTGGCCTTACATTTTCTACCATACATTATATACAAACATATCCTTTTTATTATGACACCTTAATTAATTTAGCAAAATCGAAAATTATGTTATGAACAGATATTTTGGCACTCCGTGGTTGTAAATATTGCGGTCAGTTGGTGTTAGGCGTTACAAATTAATATTTGAACGCTTGAAATAAGAATTCATTCTTTCCAATGTAGTTAATTACTTAGTAGGTAGTAAACACTTAATCACCTAATCAAGACGGCCGGAGATTGCTTGTATCGCTTAAGTTATTCATAAGCAATTATTGCCAACTTGAATACGTGTGTTCTCTGATTAAGACTAAATAAGTCTGGCCAAATTCAATCTGTTAATGCTTATTATTTGAAAGTAAAATACTAAGAGCCATTTTAATTTACATCAAAAAAACTAAAAGAACAAAAACTATAAAATAGGAAACTATTTTATATAGCTCTCCAAGACTTCCGAGTATACAAGTTAAAAGTGAAAATGTATATAATATTTTCATTAAGAAATAGTTTTGCATCCTCAAAGGGGTTGGTAATTTAATTAAGAACTGTAGGTAATTTGAAAATTTCTTATGAAACAGTTTTATAAAAGGTGTACTATTCTAACAATTTAACTCTTCCTTAATTATGAATACTTGTTAAAAATAACTAATAAATATAAACTAATTACCGCATATGTACGATACTAAAAAAATTAATACATCAATATGAGAAAGAAGTGATTACGATTGTATTTTTATGTGAATGTGTTGATTTTGCATAAAGTCGGCCATCGTAGCAACGGTAGGCAAATACCGAACAATTTCGCAAAATATTGAGCAGAATTTGACGTAGAAGTTGTAGTACAACATCAAGCCTATCTGTGTACTAATGGTCTATACATGCGATAACAGAACAGGCAACGTATCGCAGGAGGAGCAAGCGAGCGGGCTCGATAGTACTCGTATTCCATGCAAACTTTCCGCGCCGTTTTATCTACGACATAAACAATGTTCGAATAAAAATGAACCGCAGTAAAACCCTTCCGGCCTTCCATATTTCAGACTTACGTAACGTTCCTTACGTGGTTTACGATCTCAGCATACAAATAAAAGGTATAACTCAACCATCATTTACATCTAGTTACGTAACTAGGTGATAATAAATTAAATAACATATTTTGAATGTTAGTTGTTTTTTTTAGTAATTTGAATTGATATTTTTGTACAGAGTTTTAACAGAATGAGGTCATGTCTACGGCTTTTAAGAGATAATGAACAAATTCAGAAACAATAAAATAAATAAATTCTATGAATTTGTTCTTCTAAAAAAGATACTTAATAACATCGGATAATTTATATTAAAGTTCAATTACAGTATAAAATATATAATCTAAATATAATTGAAAGTTAAACTTTAATTCAATGAGATATTCAATGAAGAAAACTAAAATTAAATTTCTAACATTACACGAGAATTTTTTTACGAATATCGCAGTAGAATAAAAAGAAATTGCTTCAGCCGATTACAAATCCGAAGAGACTGCCATAATTCAAACGGTGCGGACCTTTCTACTACCGAAGAATTTATCTATAAAATACTTAATTCAATTTACTATTAGAAATGATTAATAGAATGTTCTGTAGCAAAGGCGCGACAATAAGATAAATAAAATAACACGCTTCCAAAAGAACATGAAATATTTCTAGCACTATTTAATCAAAAAGTAGATAGTAATTTTATGATGATATTTAGAACATTTTTTTTTGAAATCATACTAACATTATAAATGCGAAAGTTTTGATGGATGGATGGATGTTTGTTAGAGTTTGTAAACTAAGCGGCTGAACTGAATTTGGCATAGACGTAGAGAATAGTAGGGAAGAACACAAAGGTTATACACTTTTTTATCATAATTCCACGCGGACGGAGTCTCGGTTGAAAGCTAGTAAATTAAATAAACAGAACCAATTTAAAATTGCAAAACTGTTCACACCACGCTCAAATTACCATTCGCTATATCGTTGACTAGTTCCAGGCACTACAGGGACAGTGTTTACGTTTACATAGCCGCTACACGACATGTTAATTAAAAAAGTTCCCTACTAGAATAACTGAACGATAAAAATTTATCCAAAATGATAGTTTCCAGGACAAAGTTCCGCTAGATAAAAAAGTTGGATGAACATGAATATTTATTGCCAAAATTAAAAGCACGAGTTACGATCAAATTTTATCTGCGGAGCGTTTGTGATCTTTATAAGGTGTTAATAGCGATGATGTATAGTATAGAAAATAGGTTATAATACAATTGATGAAGCTTACACACACAAGAACAGACAGTGCTATAGTAAACTTAATATCACTTTCTGTGCATAAAGGTGGGTAACGCATCTTTAATTACAGATGTCTACGGGCAGCGGTCGCTACGCTATTCCGGAAAATACAGGTGAACGCTTGATGGTAAAAAAATGCCACCTGCGACATCAATATTAATAACCATATTTATGCCACAAACTGTGAGTATTATGGACATAATTGATTACATTACCGATTTTATTATTTAGGTTTCCAGTGCGTTCCTAATATTTTTAACCTCTACACAGTAAAAAGAAATATGATGTGATATGTCGTAAAGTCGATGCGAATTGCTTAGTTATAAAACCAATACATTGGTACTGATGGGATTCTGTTAATAATACTTAGTTTCAACTAAGCGTAAGTTAATTAACACACGCCCCATAGTGTCAAGTAGTGGAACATTAGCGCTGACGCAAGTTGGTCATCAACAGTATTATGTTGCAAGTAACGAGCGACCGCAGAATACAAGCTACCATATTAACAAGTTGACTATCACGATTCAACTTGAGAGTTCATTTTATAAAGAAAGTAATAGCATGGAATGTCTTGAACAAACTACATAAAGAAAAAATACATTAGTACTTACCAAAATCGGAATTCATAGTACCTACAGGTTGTTCAGTAAATAAATATTGGTTACTAACTCGTACAGTACAGTGGCACAATTTCGGTATTGTTATAATGTGGGCCAAGCCTTTATTGTTCATAACGAAAGCATTGTGATTTAAACACAAAACAGGAATACTGAAATTTTTAAACATCGGGATATTGGAAAAATTTTTGATGGAGCGTTCTAAACTTTCGCATTCGTATATTTCAATCGTAAATACAAAACATTACACATGCCATTTCTGTTTCAAAGTTTAAACTACTGGCACTAATGTTTGTTTGTCTAGGTTTTTATAGAAATGTGTAATGAAAAATCTGGTCAACATTAGAATAGACTTTCAAATTGTACAATTTTTTTCTGAGCTATATTTGTTAATTCAAGTGTAGATTTAACCAATATCTATGTAAGAAGTATTAATACGTTAAAGAGGCAAAGGTATTGACCTCATTTGGTATTAATAATTTCTAGTGTGGTGTTGAAATGTTTTTCAAAAATAAACAATACAATAACTTACCTGTTCTT
The DNA here is from genome assembly GCF_000836215.1 of Papilio polytes. NCBI lineage: Eukaryota > Metazoa > Arthropoda > Insecta > Lepidoptera > Papilionidae > Papilio > Papilio polytes. The sequence goes on from NW_013524901.1 coordinate 2,842,243, forward strand.
TATAACTTATGGCGATATTTTGATACGTAACAGCATTGAGCATCTGAAACCAAATAAAACAAATACATTTCGAAACTCTACCTTCATTTCGTTCTCCAAAGATATCGGGTATTAACATTGAACATAAAAGGAACGTATTAAATGCTCTCCGTTATCTGTATGGGAACACGGCAAAAGCACGTACGTATGTTGCCGTACCGCAATACAGATTCTATCTCTGCACTAATGGTCTACATGTGAAAGGTGAACATCTATCTAAAGAACATCCTTCTAATGACTATACCTTTAATACTGTTTGCACATTCTTTGCTCTCAAGACTATTTATAGTTTAGAAGATTATTATAGAGAAAAAATTTGCAAAAAAGTTTAAAAACCATACAGTTTCATTGAAAAGATATATAATCAAATAAACATATCTGGCCCGATGAAAGAGGTACTGTTTATGTTTATTTTTGTCATAAAATATGTAAAACCCAAATGCATAAAATTACATAAAAAGGATCTTGTGACAAGTTTAACACGAGGCCGCTAGTCAGCTGTCATAGTTTCGTTTGATTACCTTCAAAATATGAACTACTTATGTAGTGTTGCCTTTTTATGATATTAGATAACATTTGATGCTTTAGTAAATGAGTTTTACTATAAGGAAAATTAGTTAATGTTACTTCCATTTACATTATTGAACTTCAATCTATTCCTTGGTATAGAAAGCATAACGTAAGGCACACCTAGAAAGCAGGTCCATTAAATTGTTTTGTACGTAATTGTTACTGTATACGTTTATTACTGTTGCTTCGGTCACTGCTTTAATCTTATAATGGTATTGTAAGTGATTATAAGCCGTTCGGTTTGTAAGTCCAAGTATTTTGTACAATTAAATTATTAGTTTCAGATTAAATTTTCGAAACTTATTGTTTAGATATTACTTAACTAAGTTTAAGATTTCTTCTTGCACTTTAAATATAAAACATTACTAGTCGTTTGTTATTAATACTTAAAGGGCAACAAGTTGGTATTATAATAACAAACTAAATTGACGAACGTTTATGAGAGAACGTTTGCCGTTTATTAATACAAAATACCGTTCCGTAACAACTATTAGAATATTATGATAATAGTTTTATGACCTAATAACCTGAAGTGAAAAGAATTATTAGGCATTATTTTTTAATTTTATAAGGTCAATGACCTAAAATCCACGATTCTTTACAAATGTGTTTGCAATACAAGCCTTCGATGTATGCTATAGTAAGTAGGGATTAAGCTTTCACAGTCTGCAATTAAATTACTATTCCTTTCTAATTTGTCATCACGCAACTCGCTTGAAACCCAACACTAATAAAGTATTATGTTATTTTCTATTGAACTATTAGATTTTCTTACAAACATTTCTATTGAATAAAAACAATAATAAAAAACGATAAAAAGAATTTCCAGTGACAACAAAACGAGGTCGGATGCAGTTCGTTTGAACAAAGAGTGAGGAAGTTGCGCTATGAAGTTAAAACTGTTACTACTGTTAGGCAACGGGGACAAATCATATTTTTATGTTACATCGACGATTTTACGTTTAATAAAATAATCGAATATGTTACAAATACAAACTGTAAGCTATCTTATTTATATTAAAACATAGAACTGTTAAATAATTTTTAAATGAAAATCTTCTAGCGTTAAACTTTTTTTGAATTGGAGGCCAATGGCCACAAATAGATCAATATGGAAGAAATTACGTGATAAAGACAAGGCGAACAAAGGACTGTAGGCCTAAGTAAGAAAAAGCAGTTATAACATACTATCGAGAAACGTTGGTTTCACTGTTTTACGCTGAATTTACGATCTACGAGCGAATTTTATATCTTACTAATTTTACACATTCCCAGTAAAACAGTATATCTAGTCCATTGTGCTTTGCGTGACTAACAATGACCGTATGCAGAATACTGCGTCGCCACACTATTGTCGGCTGTACGTCGATCAAACACGCCACTGAATTAGTACTGCAGACTATTATTGCAGGCTCACTGCGAGTTGAATGTACTTCAAGACTAACGTAACTTCGGTATATGGTTCAATAGTTAGAAAATCCTACAAATATTATAAACAGAATATCAATCATTCTCAAATAAAACGCTAATTCGTTTAATCTATCACACACACCACTTCGTGGCGTAGGATGTTAGCAATCACAGCATATTTTTGAATAATTCTTTCTTAAATAAAAAGCCTACACCTACGACACGCTTTATGAGATATATATTCACGCTATTAAACAAAATGAATTGGAAAAAAAATTCACGTGGGAAAGGGACCATAAACTACAAGCTGCCAACATCAAGGAAGCAAGGTTATTATGGTTGTCATTTTTGCATTTGAATTTTTACATTTGGAATTTGAAATTTCACAAATGTAAAAAATGTAGATTTCATGTGGATGAAGCCGCAAGGGAACAGCTAGTTAAATGATTTATAAATTCAAAAAGCTACAGCTTTTTATAATGATGGCACATTTCATTTTTCGTGCATCCAAAATAATCCGGTTAGCAAAATTGATTTTAGACTAGATATCGTAATCAATGATTGAAAGTAAGTTAGTGAATGCACTTTAGATATACATTCGCTGTCTACAGGTAATCGCGATAGAAGTTGTTCCCGATAAACTAACACAAAATCAATAATTGTCTATCCGATCCGTACGAGCGCTCAGTGGAACTATTACCTAAAATAATATTAACTTTTGAATTAACTGCAAATACACTGAATATTATATAACGGTAGAATATTGAAACGAAGTTTAAATATACAGCGTCCTACACGATAAGACCGCGCTTTAAGTTCAAATTTTGTTGTCTTTCAGATTGTAAGTTGCATACGAAACGAAGTTCTATAGAGAAAAGCTTCGTTTCAGTATTCCGTAGTCACTTATCACATCAGTTGTTTAAGAAAATTACTTCACTTGTACATGTCTTTAGGCAATGAATTTTAGGCACTGACATTTACATAGTTATGTTGTATGAACAAGATGCTTCAAGGCAACAGTCAGTACGTAGGCACTACGAGCAGAGGCGCCTAATGGCCTGTCGGTTGGTGCGGGGTGAGGGGGGTGATTGATCGACAGGTGACGTGTGCTGTGGCCCCGTCGCAAAACATCGCCGCTTGTTATAAATCAAATGTCCAAATATCTGCGATAAAATGTGATATACATCTAAATATACATTTTAATCTACTTAAAATGTTCTTAGACTGTAATGATATAAGTTGATAACGTCACTGGTATATTTTATCAAATTAAAAACAACAACAAACTTGTAAACTTGTTTAGATAATGTATGTAACGTTTGTGGTATTCAAATCCAAATCAAACGTCAACTTATCCACGTTATTCTGTTAGAAATGTGTCGTGAATACAATAGATATTTTTATAAAGGACTAGCTTTAAAAAAGAAAATCCACTGTGATATTATTTAAAAGTACAAAGGAATACAAAACAACGACATAAATACCTGTTTACTTAAACCGGTGCGCTTCTTTGTGATAAGTTCTTAATGGCATCTGAAACAATAAAATTTATATAACATTTTTATTTTTGTCAAATTTAACTTGTTAGCTAAAACTGAAGCGAAGTTTTTTATAATATAAGGTGACAAACGAGCGGCTAGAACACCGAGGTGGTCAACGACGCCCATTGACATACGCAACACCAGAGTAACTACAATACAAATAATAAATCATTATACAAATAACTATGTAATAAATATGTATTACATTATTAAACAGTAAAACTACCGCTAAATCTGATGAATAAAGTTAAAAAAACTAATTTAAGTACAAACAGAAATGTTTTACTGCCGACTGCAAAGTCTGATGTGACACGAACTACTCGTAAATATAACAGCTGTTAACTTAAACTTTACTGCGTTTTGAATCGAATCGCGTACACGTGCTTAAGCAAATGTTACGAAAAACTTCGTAATTAATTTTAAAACTGAATACACTATGAAATTTCGTATTAATTTGAAGTTAACTAATTTTAGTAATGAATATATGAATCTATCGTAAATCAGTTAAATTCAAAATCTTAGTAATCTTACTAATATTACAAATGCGAAAGTTTAGATGGATGGATGGATGGATGGATGGATGGATGGATGGAAGGATGGATGGATGGATGGATGGATGGATAGATATTTGAATGGATGGATGGATAGATACATGAATGGATGGATGGATAGATGGATGTTTGTTAGTGTTTGTAGCCTAAACGGCTGAACGGATCTCGATATAATTTGGCATAGATGTAGAACATAATCTGAAAGAACACATATACTTACACTTGTTTTTTTTTTAATTCCACGCGGACGGAGTCGCGGACGAAAGCTAGTTAATATATAAAATCCGCTTACAAGACGTTCGTTACTTACATCGCAGTTTAATTGGTGCACTCACCCAGGAAGTATTTTCTCTACAGCTGTGACCCATTTCACTGAATCTCAATGAATCTATTATTGTACATAGTGCACCTGCTTTACTTAACGAAAAGTACGCATAACAAAAACAATGTCATAATTCCCAAAATTTACGCATGGAAATCTTACTAATATAGATAAATGCGGAAGTTTAAATGGATAGATGGATGTTTGTTAGAGTTGTAGTCTAAATTACTGAACGGATATGGATGAAATTTGCCACAGTTGTAGATATAGGATACGTTTTAATTTCTTTTAATTCCACGTAGACGGAGTCGTGGGCTATTCTTGTTTAATAACAGATAAAGTCGAATTTATTTTATGGTCTAAAATCGGGATTCGTCTTGAATGGAACAAACCAATGATCACTTTATTACATTACAATGTTAGGGACAACTTCTCTTAATAGGTTTTTTTTGTCTCAGAAATATAACAATCTATTCAAGCTCCCGGTATTAAAAATAATAAACTTAAAATCACAGTTTCTATAAACTTATTTAAGCCGCCGCTCTTCGTTTAATTCAGGGTCTTCAGTGAGGGATTTTCTTCTTAATATCTGCGATCTTACAACTCTGGCGTGAGCCCTAACGAAATTATGAAATGTCTTGGAAATTCGACTGAGAAGCGGGTCTTAGTAACGTTTCTAATTAAAACATCCTCTTATTTTACCTCAAGCTATTAAGTAACACGACACTAATGGTAGCCAAGATAATGGCAAAGAATATTAAAGAAACGATTTCTTATTATAATAAAATAGAACGAGGTATTAAGATTAACCCTGATGGCATTAGTAATGGAACCATTTAGCTGTTTAACGCAATAAGTAACTTCTTTCTAAAATTATAAATGCGAGTGTTTGGATATCTAGATAGATTTACAATAGTATCTCCAAACAGGTGAAGGTATATCACTTATATTTGACATAGTCTGGAGGAACACATCAGCTACTTATTAGATTTTTTTTTAATTCCACGCGGATGGAGTTGGGAGCACAAACTAGTATGGAATAATAAAACTCCATCGCTTAGCAGGGGCGGTTTTCAAGTCGTCGTATCAACACGCCTACTAAAACAATAAAGTAAACCAGTAACAATTTATTTCGTCGACTTGCAACCCAAATAAAACTTGCTACGTCGTCAATTCAGTAAGGGATCGAACTCTGGAAATAACTGTAAATATAAAAAACTTTTCTAACGCTATAAATTGGCTACGAAAGTTCAATGAGAATTAATCTATGTATTAAGACTGCTTTTTATTTCATTAAAACTGTATTATTTATTAAGCATGCAAATCAAAGGTCGCCGAAGGATAATCAGAGATCACGCTTCGCTCCGACAAAGGGCCGAGGGCACGGTGAGAGCGGAACGAGCATGCGGGTTTTGTGGGAGCTTGTGGTAATTCGTTTGCTCACGAGACCCACAGATAAACAACACTTCACGAAGACTAACATCGCATGAATAAACGCCGGTTAACGACATAGGTAAAGAATGTAAGGTCGCAAGTCTTGAAATACAAATATTATAATGACCAGAATGCGCAGTCGTTAAAAATAATTTAATTGAGAATATACTCGTTATTCCACGAGCAGCAATTAAAGCGAATATAACCGTTACATCGTAAATGACAAATGTTATAAGCTATTTACACAAACGAACGCCATAATTCTAACTACATAACAGCGTTCTTACTTCTGCAAGGTTTCTTTGTCTCAAACAATGGTATAGTGATAGTTTTATTAAACTGAATGTAATCAAAGAAATTTAAAACGTTTAAGAGATAAAACTCATTTGTACAAACTTGAAGAACTTTCCAATAATTAAATGCCATCGCTCAAGAAAGAATATAAATTGGACACTGTAACTATCTCCAGATCCTTTTAAACGTTGCAAATTATTTATACAAGAATTTACAATTTTAAATGGAAATGTAATGGAAATGTTAATTAAAATTATAACAAAACTGTTTACTCTGTTATTTCTCTAATTTGATTTGTTTGAAAAACAACTATCCTTAATGTTAGCATATTCAAACAAAAGTTTGTAATACAGCTGGAACGACAATTGACGCAAAATCGATATGCATTGCCGTCTTGTGTAATTGTTTAATTATAACATGAGGTGAGACTCAACATATGGCATAACTTCTAAGGGTATTTATAAACGGAAACTTTAGTATACAAGATGTTCATAAAATTACTTAAAAGCAAATGAGTGTGTCGGTGGCTCAGCGGTTTAAGCATTTTTAAATAAAAACTAGAAGAAAAGAGAAAACAATAATTTCGTTATTACTATAAATGATGAGTAACCACTTAAACCTTTACAAATACAGACCTTTGATCCCTTTGAGATCACACGAGAAAATATCACACACCCGCATCTATGGTTCACGGTAGTAAACAAACTTCAAATAAAACAACAAATCGAATCTTCAAAAATAATACCAGAGTACTAAACCTGACGACATTAAAAGACCCTGATGTACACAAAGTACAGCACTCTTATATAAATAGTATACAAGATTGGAGAGCCTTATTTTATAGTACAAAACATTTTAAGGAATTAAATGTTGATTCAAACTTTATCTAGACAATGGTATCGTTTAATGGTTATACATTTATATCAACTTGCTTGGATTATGTAATCAGTTTATACAAGAAATACCTCAGTTTTACTTTTTAATAATGTTGTATTTTACGTGCAGATTATTGTCATTTTTTAATTTATTTTATAAGTTTCATAACATTTTAACTTCTGCAATTTCAGACTTAGATCAGTTTGCCCTCGTTGACCTTGCCAATCCCGAATAACGCATCATACCAAAAAATACAGAGGACTTCTTAATTAGGAAAACGTGACAAGATATGGGAACATATTGTAGATTATGTATCACATTTATGTTTAACTTTTCAGATGTTTGAAAACATCTATGTTTTTGCTCACCCCATGTTTTACTTTTTCTCAGTCGATTTTAGTTTGTCAGTTGAATAAATTGAGATTGCAGTTAGTTCTTCTGACTTCTATGTTATTAAAATAAATAATGTATGTGTAAACTTTAACATTGCACTCAGTACTGTTATTTAGGTTAAGCGGCAACCAGATAATAAATAGCGTTGTTTGTTGTGCAGTCCGCAGAACAGAACGCGACAACAGTGTCCAGTGCATTAGGTTGAAACGGCGGGGTAATTAATGTTGGGTCGCTGCGTGTCGCTCCCCACGGCTAATGTACTGGCTCAGACCCTGACATGCGATCCCGTTCTACCCTCCAAACATTCTAATAAGTGCAATTGTGCACATTTCAACTATAACCCATTTTTACAAATTTAATTTGTGTGCGTCAAGCCACTGGACTCTATAAATGGACAGGCTTTAAAACACGGTATTTTTTTATCATAAAAGGGGCAAACGAACGGCGAGAACACCTAGGTGGTCAACGACGCAAATGGATATCCGTAACACCAGAGGAACCATAGATGCGTTGCCGGCCTTTGGGCCTTTTTGATTTTATTTTATATAAATCAGTGGCTCAGACAATCTTGCAGGTTCTGCATTGTATATATCTCTGGTGTGTCTCAGTATACGCTGTCATAATCTGCAAAAATGCTAATGAGTGCACTTGTTCAAGCTTTAACTATGACCCACATTGGCATAATTACGACATAGATCATTAATTATTTAAATTAATATCATATAAATTGAAATAATTAGTAGATTTGTCTTTAAAGGAAAATTCTAGAAAAACATAGATTAATAACGGTCCAAGTATAAATCTAATTTAAAATTCCAGACACCGAAAAAGGTTTTATCGATATATGGCGTCTCTTTGTCACAGATGCTCTGTAGTATTTCGGTGCATGTCTCTGATTCGCGGCTGCATTTTATATTCTCATGTTAGATGGTGTTAAGTATAAAACATGTAAGACAGCTGTTAAAATGCCAAACGTATGGATTTCAAAACTGGACTTTTTGTCAAAACGCCACCGTAATATAAACTTAAATTAATATTTTATAATTTATTTCTTCTCACAGAATTATTTAAGAATAAATGTTTAATATCTTAACACAATATAACCCTTTCTCCCATAGTAATAAATCATTGAATCGAATACAATAACACAAAATCTAGTTCAAATATAGAGCAAGCATAGCGCAGACAGAACATCGTCATATGTTCGACGTGTCCTGTCGCCTTAGTGCAGGCGCTGAATAATTAAAGCCCTCCGAGTTCAATATCGAATCCGTTAATAAATGTACCATGTACTGCATTCAGAATTCCAGTTACACTAGAAAGGAAATGCATGTCTGTGAAATTTACCTATTCAGTGTTAACAAGCTTGCATACATGTAAGTAATTACTTCCGTTTTAAGTTTGATTTTCTGACATTTTGGGACACAATAAAATAAAACATTGCCCCTAATAAGGCACGTGTTAAAACAGTCGGCTTAGACTGGCTTAAACTTAGGGTAAATGGATTATCTAAACTAAATCCGCGACGAGTGCCGACAGACTGGGTGTCACAACGCTGGTGTGTAACGTAACCCGCGTTCATCGTTTTCCATTAATGTTTACAAACAATGATTCATTAAATTTAGAAAAAACATTCTAAATCCAGTTAGAAACTTGGTAATGAATAGTACTAAAATGAAGGGATTGAAGTTCAAATGAATAAACTCTTTTCACAACTGTTGTAGTTACGAAAATCGTTAACAGTACTATCTCCACTCCACAGTTTTCTTTCATGTGAATTGTTACCATAAAGCACTCTAGTTAAGAGTTATTCTCGTCACCAAGACAGAGACGTAGTGGAGTCGCGCAGTGACGTCGGATGGCAGCGCCACCTGAGCCGGCAGCACTGCCTAATGGCCTGTCGTGCCTTCGTCCGCCCCTTGATTGATCGACAAACGGACTAGCACGCTGCCCACTCGCAATGAATCGCTCGTGATAAATCAAATGTACAAATATTTGCGATTAGCGATATACGATAGCAAACTTACGCTTTAAATTTCACGAAGAAAGGTCAAGTTACGTAGAACCTGTGTCCCCAATTTATTTAGAAAAAATTTTGACTACTCAAAGTTTGTAACGAGAATCTCATTTTACCTAACCTATGTACCTAAGATAACAGACTTGGATAAGTTTATATATTGTGAAGAGAAATTGGTTTGAAATTGTCGTAAAATAAGTAACTCACTGAAAGTCAAAAATAGTTTTAATAACAATATTTCATTTAAAGTCACTTAACAAATTTAACTTGTTAAAGTCCCTATTTAAAAGTTTGCTAAAAGCGTTTCTCGATTAAATTATAGAATCAAAGTGAAGCAACAAAGTAGGGAACAATAGCTAAGATTTCACAAAGCTCAAATTGCGAAATGTTGTACACCGCACAAAGTTAATATTTTCTTTTGAGAAAATATCTTTTCCAGCCAGTAATAATACGCGGCCACGAGCTTAAACTATAAAATTATCTGCTTAATAATTTTACGCTCTGTTCACCCACCAAAGTATTTACTTAGTAACTACTGACTTACCTACGTATAACGTATAAATGCCCATTTTTAAATAAAAAAAAAACATTCCGTATATGATATCCCAGTAATACCAACAGAAGAATTCCAAAATGGCACAAACACATCCGATAAAAATCATTAAACATCAAAACACGCACGAAATTAAAGCATAAATTCGTTTTTAATAAAGAGCGCTTGGTGTTAGATAGGGCGGTAAAAAAAGCCCAAGCTTTGCGTACATAAATTCACCGTCGAGCAATAATCTCTCTGAACAGCTCTCCACACCATGTGTTCGCTTATTCCACTTTACAATCACTTAAACGTCGAATCAATGTATGAACGGAGCATACAAAATTTTCCCCTTTCATAAACCCACTTCTAAAAGTTTTAAATAACACATTACACATTTTAAATATTTACAATATATTTAAAGGTAAATCAGTAGTGTTCTTACAAAGCTTGAGAACTCGGCCTTTCATTTTGTTAACTAATTGTTAAGTGAGATCCTCGTCGGTTATTATGAACATTTTTAAAACAACAGCTAGCCCGCCCTCGGCGTTGTGAGAGCCTTTTAAATCAATTAAGGGAATTTTATGCTCACGGAAAGGAATACTTACTTTAAGGCCTTGTTTTGTATTTTTTCCTCGTTTTTAATATTAGATGAGTTAATTTTTGTTTATTTTGTAAAATTACCTTTTATTACAGATAACACAAATATAAGAAAGTCATACTCTGATTGTTTGTCTAAGTGTTTTAAATTGCAACTACAAACTGTAGTCTGTGGTCCTGATATGGAAAATGTCAACTGTAAACTAAAAATGTATACATGAACATTGTCTATAAAGCGAAATAAAATACCTTCGAAGCATATATTCTTAGACCAGCTGTTGCCCGCGTCTTCGTCCACGCAATATTAAGATTAAAAAGTAGCCTATTATATGCCCGCCAGTACCCTCGAGTAAAAGTCCGGTCCAAATCGGCCGAGCCGTTTCCGAGTTTTCCGGGACAAACGTGGCTTGTGGACAGACAGACAAAAAAAATTAAATGCGATTTTATTTTATTAGTAACGCAAATATATCATCTTTGCGAAATCTAGATTTTTTCTTTTAACATTACAAACAGACACTACAAATTTATTATACGTATAGACGAAGTAATAACTGTATATCTACGTTGCCAATACCTCATGACCCAAATTCGTATGATATGCTGTATATGGATGCTAGGTGCTCGTTTGTCACTGTCACCTATCATAAGTTAAATATTGGAAACGCCTATCACATTGTATATGCACTACATCAGCAAATGACCTAATAGACATAGAATATTGACGAAATTCCTAAACCACAAATGGGTTCGATTTTAAGAAGATTTAAAACCCCGTAAGGAGATAAATAATGCCACCCATCAGATCCTTTTTTTGCTTTACGATGTTTCTATTTGAAGTTTACTCTATTTAATTTAATATTTTTCACAGATGATACGATGATCTCGAGGTCGAAAACCTAAACTATAGTAGTAGGATAAGGTAGAAGATGGTAATGATTTGATCGGTACCCCTTTATGAGCAAATCGTGAAAATAGTATATACTTAATAAGTAAATATTATTAAATTTACTCTTTTCAAAATATGTACAGTCTCGGTAATTTTTCCTCTAATAAGCATTTCTCGGAGGCATAATACAATATTTATGTACATATAAATTCATATTTGAAATTCATCATGCGTGTAATTTAATTGGAGTGTGTAGCGTATTATTACTAAACCCGAGAACACACTGTCGATCAATAAAAAATCATCCAATATTATTGTAACACAATAAGGGTGCTTTTGCCTAAGATTATCCTTTGTTCTTCTTCGTCCTTTATTTCCGATATCTAATGGAAAAGCGATCTTAATAATGTAGGCAAATCCTTAACCTCCACGTTATACCGAAACAGAATTAAAAGGACTTAGGTAAATTATTCTAGCCCTTTCACATACGTATTATAAAGGTCGAAAAAACTCTATGTCCAAATACGCTCGGGACATCTACAAAAGGACGGAAAATCGAGAATGAGGAGAAAAGGATGTTTTTGGAATTCTTTTGCTCTACTTGCAAAAAATTTACTGTAAAATATGGCCATCTAACTTTTACCTCTTAATTATTAGAGTGTAAGGGCCTGTCCCACCACTGGTTGATAAAAGATCAGATATGTAGCTTAAAAATGACTTCACCGTCAGATAAGGTAAAAAAATCCGATATTTCCATCACATGTTTTACACGTTGGATTGTTATCAATTTACAATTTGGTGGGACAGGCCCTAAGACTCGTATTACATGGAACAGATCGAAAAGCCATTAAATCGTGATAAAAACTATTTTAGTTTACTGCTAATTAACTATAGGCATATTAACCTTTATACAAGGAATTTATTGTAGTTTTCATACTATGGACTACAATTGCAGGTTAGATTGGAGAGATTAACTAAGCATTCATTCAAATACGAATAAATTTATTTTAATTGTGATATCAGATATATTGGTAATATGACTCTTAATTAAAGTCTTCAATACCAGTAAATGACCGATTTCCAACGTTACTACTATATTGCAACGGTACGATGGAATGTTCGAGATAATTTATTCGAAGCTTACCTACCTATACGTAACTGCATACTCGAGATGCCTTTAGAGGTCTCGGTATAAAATTGTTCACGACTAGCGGCACCGTTTATTTTATATGGCAGCATATAAATATGCCAGGCCTGTTACCGCGGCGTAGCATCTTGTAAATTTACAATTCGGTATAATTAAAAAATAAAAAAGCTATGTAGTAGCTTCTTCGAACTGGCCATGACGCAATATATTTTTTACATCGCACAAGTCATGGGAACAGAGTGGTTGATTGGTCTCTCACCAAATCTGGAAACTTTAAACTGAAATCCGGGTGGTACAAACAAGAGCTTTTTTCCACTTACTTTGATTAAGAAAACATTTATAAGCAGTGATATTGTCGCTTGATACATCGTGAAATATTTACATCATTAAAATGCATGAATCAAATAATAAGTGTGTTTATGTAGTTGTTCATAATACTTAATCACATCTGTCATAAGACTCTATCTGGCATTATAATTATCTGCAGCACTCCACAAACCATATTAAAAATATGTATGTATGTAAAATATAATCCGGGAATCTAAGAAGCAGACAATACGTGTGGTTACAATGTAACTACTGACCTCTGCAAAAAACGATCCTCAGAAATAATAAATCCAAGTTATTCCAGTGGAAGTGATCAATTTTCTCAACAATTTCCCCGTCATCTCGAATCTTTTCAGAGAGCACAAAACATTTAGTCAATTCAGCGCACTGGAGTCGGGCCATAATAATAGAGCCTATTGGCGGGGAAGGACAGTCATCGCAAACATAAGCCATTAGCGTATTGTGCGACTTCTTTCAATGGTGCTCCTTATTTTCTCGAGTTTTTTGTTAAATTCGTATAACCTACGAGAAATACTGTACAGCTGAAATGACAACAATGGATACGTACTCTTTTTTACAAGAAATGGCCCTTTTTTCGTTTATTTCGCTTACAACCAATTTTTGTTAAATTAATATCACTAGTCGAGAGGTCAAAAGTATAAGGAATTATTTATCCGATGTTAGTAAGAGTTAAATTTGGTTTATATTTTACGAATACTTTCAAATGGATTTTCCATACACATTAAAGAAATAATGTAATAATGTTAATGTTAAAACTATATGAAAAAATATTGCGATTGTGTTTAAATAAAAAAGTAAATGTAGAAAGTAGAAACTAAGAATAAGAATAAGAATAGAATATAATATTGGCTGGTGAAATGGAATCGTCATAAATTAAATAATAAAATATACTGCAACCTTAAGAGTAAGGCCTTTGCTCTTCAGGTTTCGATATTTTTATTAAACAAGAGTAATATAAGTTCACAACTTTACAGTCGTACATAGATATATGTCCAGTGAAACAATTATACAAATCTAACCACAACACATACGTTTTTTAACAAACAAGGTGAGAGATGTAACCGCAAGCTCGGTAGCGGGTCGCGTGCAAACGACAGACGATAGCCGAGCGGATCCGGCCATTCAGCTCGGAACAAAGCGCTCCTGATCTAATCAACGCAACAATACACCTCGGATTCACAATTTAGCTGCGAAACAAGCCGCTCTCCACTCGTGCCGACACGCCCAATATTTTAAATTACGAACAATATTACACGGCTCGGAAACAAACGAGTCCATTGTAGGCCGTGTGCGCCCGACAGCCGGCTCAGATAACGTGCGACCTCCCCGACCAGCCCGGCACCCGGAATGAACCTCGCGCACAACAATTAAAACGTTCATCTTGGCCACGTTCAGCAAAGGACGAGGAAATTAACAAACATTGCTTTTGATATATGTTTTAATCAGATATTTAAATCACATACCTACATCAAAATAAATTTGCAAAAAGAAACAATAATGTTTAGCGAGACACGTTTTTATTAAAAGTCCTAACTTATCTGGATACCGTCGACGTAACACCTGGCGCCGTGGAACATGCAAATTGTGACACTTAACGTGGGCGACCAGAAAGCGACACGAAATTGCTCGTGTTACTGGAGCGAGAGACATTACGCGGATAATTTGGCACTGATGGCTTAATCACAGGCTCACGGGATAGACAATTGACCCTCTTTCCGCCCTGAAATATTGCCAGGGAAACGTTACGGCGTTACGGTGTCGCCGAGGCGGAAAGCTACTACAGCCGGTGGCGCGCGCCGGAACAGCGAAAATAATGTTTGCTGCTGTTCCGGGGTAAAAATTGGGTTCCTCCCAGTTTAAGAATTATGTCGTTATCTTTTTAACATGAATACTATAACTAATTTCATAGATTTAACTACCAAATTCTACATAATTTGAAACACGTAAAAACTGGAGAACAACATATGGAATATGTATTAATAGAAGTTGACTTAATTTTAAAAATGTGGAGAAGAGAACTAGTGCAATATGAGCAAAAATAATGTTTAATTCGAAATTGAATTCCTTATATCAATCGAATAGAAAGTAGCCCCTTAACAATGACGGAAGGAATAGAGGTACATCTTATTTATTCGCTTCGATAGCTTTGATCTTCGACCCTTTGAAAAACGTCACTCAAGATTCACAGAATACGCTTAAGTTAATGGTTTTCTGTTTAAGTCTTTCTTATTGTACGTCTGTGGAATTTACATTTCAAACATTCTTGGAATATTTTTCTTGGTCATATTCGCAGCTTATTGCCGTAATTATTGGAATATTTTTAAAGTAATGTTTTATTCAATTACAGATTTCTTTCATTGTAAGCACCATTCGTTTACTTTTAGTTTGTTTATCTGTCTCTAAGAAATTACTATCGGATACACCTAAAAGGTCATCCTGAAGTGCAATTCGTCGTCTTCTACACGGATATTTATATTGATATCTTATGTATATGTAAATGTTATATTAAGTTTTCATAATTCTCTAAAGAAGTAACAAACTCGCCGCATGTATCATGATATTAAGACGAGTTAATTATAAACACGTAATACAGAGAAGGAACGCGACGGCTCCAGAGTTATCTGATAAATAATTAACAAAAAGTGAAAGCCGTCGCCTCAACATTCAGGTAACTAATTAATTTACTGTCAACTGATTGCTTTGAGTGTACATCATCAATTGTAAATTACTACGGCAAAGCAAAATACGTAAGAAAATTCAATAGCAAAAGCTCGATAATTAGGCACAAAATGATTACCTAATTAATTAATTTATGATTAATCAATGAGAGGACTGAGAACTTCATAAGAAAGTGAACATTTTAATGTCATTAATATTACCGCTAACTCCCGCATTAGGAGCTAAAGGACCGCTAAGTGACCACCCAACTATTCTGTAGTGTCAATTTTGTTAGACGAGCTTACCATAGGGGTCATAAAAATAATAATGCAATGCATGAGAGAGTTACATATTAAAGACAGCAAAATCAAATACATTCGTCGTGCTACAAGGGGGAGTGTGCAACGAGCGTGCAATACAAAGCACGTACTTGTATGAACAAAGCTCGGCTGATTTAATCAACGTGTCAATACATCGCCCTCCGATGTGATTATAGCATGGGAATTAATATTCACAGCCAGTCCTATCTTATATCAAACTTATGTAAACTCTCACGTCTCAAGTAAAATACACAGAAACAACATTCGATCGAATGTGTTCATCCAGACTATCTTCTAAACCTGTGCCAAATTTCATGGAGATCCGTTCAGCCGTTTAGGCTACAAACGCTAACATCTATCCATTCATCGTAACTATCACATTTATAATATTAGTAAGTAAGATTGCCTTCTAAATATTTTAAATAATATTCCTTTACAAAGTCGAAAAATAAAAGAACCAATTATCGCCACAAACTTCTCAGCATTATATTTCCGTGGTGGAGTTGTGTGTGTTGAGTTGTAAAATGTTATTTTATGATCCAATCTTTAACTGTGCGATATTCGATTTGACATTGTAGTCAGGATCAAAGACGGTACTTTATAAAAATTTTAATAGCCCATCGTCGACACTAAACAGTCGACAGTTTCCTGTCCAGTTGTGATTTCAATTTTCGTAACACTTGTATAAAACATTGGCATCCCATTCATTCCTTTCAGAAAAACAGAGATAGCAATGTTAACAAGTGTAACTGGCAATGGAATTTCACGGTAACGTTGAGATGTCTCGTCATACATGATTTCGAATGACGAATACGTGAATCACGTGATTTAAACGTGCACCTATAAAACAAAGGCGTCGAGTTCTAAATTATCTCGTAATCTTGTATTAACGTAAACACTAAACTTATATAACAAATGCATATAGAGAAAATAATATTAATAAAAAGTTTATATTTATTTAAGTGTATTCAATGTAAAATGGGATGTAATTCAACCTTTTTTTCACATTCCCCATAATATGAGTTTAATACACAAGAATTAATTTTTATATACTTTCAATATATTTACATACATATATTGTGTGTAAAATAATAAATATTCTTTACACTGTTTAACTTAGTAACGGTGTAAACAAAGTGTGGACAAAGACCAAACAAAAAAGTTAGTAAATAATACTTTTCTACAACTTATAGACAATCTATTCATTGTTTGTTGTTAAGAGTACATACTATCTTGTTTATTTAGTTTACTGTCTAGTCATTTAGTACACAATATTACTCTCTTTACTTTTGCCATTAGATTTGGTCGAAAGATGGTACGCGCTAAAATTGCACAATTTCATACTGTATTACTAGTTAAGAACTAATGGTGGTCCAAGCTTCATCTGTACTACCAATGTAACTTCCAGCCTACCTTATATTATTACAATGAAGCTACAAATTCCAACAGGTCTAGCAGTAGAGCAAATAAACCTGTTAAGTTACTATATTTAACAATTAACAAGTTTTTTATGTTTCTAAACAAAGCAAATTTCAAAACACTTTTTTGAATTCAGATATCCGTTTATATTTTACCATTGGTTACTTTAAAATAAAATTAGCCAAAACACATTTCTTATCTACCTTACAGATATTTTTGAATTTGGAAGGCATAGAAGCAAACAGTGGAAGGTTATTATCCAACAATGGGTAAAGGCTGTTGATGATACATTTATGTGGGTATGTTTTAAAAAATAAATTGAAACATCAAAAAATAAATATCAATTCAATTAAAAAAGAAACTACGAATTTACGAAAACTATTGTAACATGTTTATGTTAAAAAAAAACCATTTTAAGAAAAAATATTAAAATGACTAAGATCACTGTTTCAATGTAAGTAAGGTACATAATAATAAACTTTGGGGTTATGTTTTACCACCAAAGTAGTTCCGACAAAGTAAAATAAATTTCGAAATATTTTTTTACAAAGTAAGTCATTTGAAAGAATGACGTATAAATAAATAATAGACGTTAAAGTCGCCTAGAATACCGAGCATAGTTAGAACACCAGTTTCATTCAAAACAAAAATAGTAGCAACAAATAGCACTGTTACCTTCTAATGACTCCTCAGATTCGGTTACATCGACGACTTATAAAACAGATCACACTTAAAACACACTTTTTCAACAAACACTTTCACTGTAGTACTTTTAATTTAAATTAGAGTATAATAGTATTATCATTAACTATTCACTGTTTAGCTGCAAAAACATTCCCAAACAAAACTCGACAGGCAGACAGACTCTGTTGTGTTCGTCATCCGCTGATTTTGACTGCGCCACAGATAAAAACTAAATATATTTTCGTGTTTTTGTAGTTTTATTAAGTAATTTTAGTTTTATCGAAATAAGATCTAAGTAAAGCATTCAATAGCGAATAGTTTCATTTTTACCAAAAAAATCTCGCTTTAATCTAATAGTAATGTTTTTGAAGGGTCTTCTTTTGATGTATAACTGACATTTAGAATAATTTTGACATTTAATTATAGGTTAGGTTGTGTTATGTGTATTGGATAAAAGTAAACTTATTTAAAATGAACTTTTCTATAATTAAAAGTGTTTGTAGACATGCCTCTGCTTTATATTACCAATCAAGAAACGTAACATTCGCTGCCTTGTCACTTCCAGCTAGAACTATTCACACCACCCGACCTAACAATGATTTGATGGAATTTTTTGATACTAAGAAAAATTGGAGTGAGACAAATATAAGAGTGGGCAGATCTTGGAAATTGGATGAATTAAGAATAAAGTCGAATGTGGATTTGCATAAACTATGGTACGTACTACTTAAGGAGCGAAATATGCTTTACACTATGGAGCATGAATGTAATGAGCAAACACGATTGTTTCCTAACCCTGAACGAATTGATAAGGTTCAAGAGTCAATGAGTAACATTGAGACAGTTATCAGAGAACGCAATGTTGCATACTATAAGCTAGAAACTGGTGAAACTGGCGAACGGCCAGTAGAAGATGTGATCAACATATTTGGTCTACCAGAAAAATACAATAAACAAGAGTACTATATACCTCAATTTATGAATAGCAGGTGGGTCAGGCCTTACTTAGAACATGGCTATATAAACAGTTTTGCTGTCAAGAAATTTTATAGACTTTATAAAGAAAAACAGTACAATATAGCAAGAAAAGCCCGTAATAGAGACTTCAATCATGTGCAACAATTACTAAAACGTTTCCCAAACATGGATATGGAAAAGTTGAAAGCTGAATATCCAAATGTTGATATAGAAAAAGCTAAGAGAAGTAAAAAAGCAAGAGGGCATTACATGCCTTTGTACTAGCATCATTTATATTAATGTTTTATGATTATTTAATAAAAAATAGAGTCAATGATAATGGTATTTTATTTTTATGCAGATATGTTAAGATGTAATATAATACAGGAAGTGATCTATTACTGAAGTTACAAATGGTTGATTTATTTGAATTATGGTAAATGTTTTGCTTTAGTGAGATAAGGACAGGTTTTTTTAGATAAGCAAAATAACTTTTTCAACAGTCCATGTATCTTAAAATGGGAGTAATAAAATATGAGCATCATAATGTAACTGTTTATATTAATTTGTAACATAAGACACTTAATTAGATAGAAATAAAACAGAAAATTTTCACAAATCTTATGAAAAATTTATTAATGTTGCCAGAAAATCTATTTTCTCAAACACTTTAAAAGTGTTGGGAAGTGTATTATTATTTTTCAGTTTTTGAAACATAATTATAAGTTCTTTCATTAATGTATATATAGAACGATACTGTTTTATGAAAGGTACAGTTACATTATATGTACAAAATTCAGAAGATGGTTCACTCTTATCAATACTGCCTTTAGTTAGACCATCATTTAGGCAATCCAATACATTTTGAACATTTTGTACACTATATGCATCTAGATAAGCATTTAGTGTAATATATAATGCAAACACTACATAATTTTGAGGTATTCCATGAGGGTCTTTTACAAGGTTTGGATTGAATTTGGGATATGGATTGGAACTGTCAGAGACTGGAAGATTTTCTTTATGCATCTTGTGTAATATTTTTGATAAGTAATGTGACATGCTTTTCACTTTTCTTATTTTTAATTTATTGTCTAAAAATATTCCCAAGTCGACATTGCTTGTTGGGTATTTTTCCCATTGTGAATTTCCTAAAAATTCAATCAGAATTTCTATAATGTTTTCTTTTGCTGTAGGTATTGTTGACTGTAAATGTATAGTCCCGAGAATATTTTGCATGTAAGTTGGTTGTACATTTTGTAGTATTTTGAGTACTGAGTCATGAGGAAGTCCTGAAATGTAAGTAAACAGCTTTATATTATAATTAAATAATATTATAAGTGTGTTAAGGTTCTATATACAGTATTTATTACTTTTTTGTAAATATCACACATAGTAAATATTTTTCACTCCTTATAAAATAGCATAGCAATATCTGACTATGTTAAATGTCTATTAAAATCATGAAGGATAGATGGTCCATAAAAAATATATTCAAATGAGTATAGAACTTACCTGAAATAATTTTATAAAACTCCTTTGCAAATGCATTGCAATATTTGCCAGTATTAGGATAGTCACTATTTGAATTATTTTCGCAAATGTAAAAAGTTTGTATGATTGAATTAAGCCACATCTAAAATAAAATAATAATTGAAAATTGTAATACCAATTAATTAATTAACATTTAAAAACGTTAAAATACTAACAGTCATAATCCTTATGTGTTCTTCGGGATATGAAAGGTGTACCATATAAGAAAATATCCTTAAGATTTGTCTACAATTATTATTCACAGCTCCAGTGAATAAAATATTGTCAGACCATAAAACAAAAGCCATTAGTGGTCTGTGTGATCTCATTATGTGACACCCTGTGTTATTACTGTACCTAGAATTAATAAAAAAAAATTATCATTGATAAGAATCTTCTACATACAAAGACAGATTTTTAATTTCAATAAACAAAAAATCTAATTAGAAGTTGCCACTAACTTATTAATTTAACAAATGATGTTTATGTATTACTATATTTCCTTACCTAGAATGCCATATTACTAAATCAAGCTGCAACAATTCGATAATACTTTCTAATACAGCCATGAGTCTATTAATTCTGTCTTGTCTATTCAAAGTTTCATATAATTCAAGTTTTTGTTTTTGCCAATGTAAGCCTTTAACACTGTCTTTCATTTCTTCGGGAGTTATTTCATATTCATTTATCAAAGGTTCATCAATACTCTCTGAACTTAGTTCATATTCCAATCTATTCATGCAATATTTAACAATTCCTTTATTATATTCATATTTATCTCTATTTGTGAATGTATTCTCTTTTCTATCCATAGAGGATGTTAGGAAATCATTGTAACATTTTCTTATGGTCTTCATTAAGCATGGTGGATGAATACTAAACTGTTGTGAAAGAACATCTTGACATTTTTCTAATAAATATGCCACTGTGTAATCTTCATCTGGATCTTCATGGGCATTCTGAAAAAAAATAGTACAGAGTTAACATCAGATTGATTCAAGGTTTATTGTTAAATAAGAACCATAAACACAGGCTTTGGCAAATGTATGTTGTTTAAATACAAGTAAAAGATTTACCAGCATTATTTCCACAATGTTTTTCAGAATATTTGCTGATAAATATTGATTAGATGTAAGACATATAAAGCAGACTTCTAATGCTTCTGACCATGTGCCCGATTTGATTTCTATTTGAAATGATTCCTCTCCGTATGATGGTATCTGATTTATGTTCGGCTGTAAATTTAAAACATTTTTTTCATGTTATGAATGGAAATGCTTTGATTAATATCAAAATACAGATTATTAGACGAAATTCTGAAGTGGTTAAGTTAAGAATACTTACAGTATTTTTATTATTTTGATGATTGCAATCGCTTCCATTTATACATTGCGGTAGATATACTAACTTAAATCTTTTTCCATAATCGTAATACTCCTTATATGATACTTGTTCACAGGCTTTTACGAAGTTTTTTCTTTTCAATGCTCGTAGTTCTTCTTCCGTCAAACAGTTTTTTGAATTTGATGGCATATTTTGATCCTCAACGTTCTTTTCACTTACAACTTTAAGTTTTCCTTCTTCATTGCCACTTACTTTTGTCTTTTTCCTTTTTGGGCTCATATTAATGTTGAAGTATTTCCAATAATCTTGTACTGTACGAAAACATAACCTTGTTGTTTGTTATGAATTCCACAAAAATTGTTTTGACTGAATTTGAATTTGAAGTTTTGACAGAATTTATTTTTTGAAAGATTTATGGCCTGGCTATTGGGCCTTTAAGCCAGAGAGATAGTTTTGAATTGTGTTACAAGTATAACCAGTTTTAAGATTGTGGCAATTAAAAAATATTTTCAGTTCAGTTCCGACCCTCTCTAGATTTATTCAAGTTTCCAGATTTCTCTATCCCCGTCTGCGGTATATTATCAAATATCAATTCAATAATCGCGAAAGTCAAATGGATAGCTTTAGTTATTTTTACAAAGAGTGCAAATTATTGTAAAATGAAGTTACGATTAAGCGCGGTAAATTCCGTAAGATTAGTTTTATTCAATCAATGTTTATGCATGTAATTACCTTTTCTTCTCAGTTTTTTGACAATATTTACATTATTATTGATATTGGAATATTTATCTGATTAGTTTGGATTTTCTCATTTTTATATATGATACTTGTTATACACTTATTTAAGTGGAATTTTTTAAGTGAAGTTAAAAGTTCGTAGATCAATCTTAGCGATAAGCGATAATGAGGTAAAATTAGATTATTTTCAGTTACGGGAATAAAAAGTACGCGCATTAGATAACGCATTTGCGTGAGAAAGGAACACAAAAAAACGTGCAAAACTTACATGATTTGTATGTAGGCCTTGTTTCAGCCGAAACCTATATCTGAAACCTAGGGGGTTTTTCAGAGACTGGATTTCCATTTGGTACACAACTTTCTCGCTTCATTCATTTTTATACGTTTAAAATCTACTCATACATATATGTACTTAAGTACATATGCTTGTCGTATACAGTTATCAAGAGAATCCAAATTAATCTCCCAAAAATTGACTGCAATTTTTTAAAAACGAAAGTCATTCATACATCATAATAGATTATCATTTTATCCCTCTACATCCATAACTATAACTTTTCATTCTTTTGCAATTCTTTCTTACTTATAACATCTACACGCATGTTGCATTCAATTTTGATATAGAATAATTGATAAACTTTTCAAATATTAACAGCTTATAAGAGTCATGAAATTATTCGATGGTGAAAATGTAAAAATAAGCCCATCTGTACCAATTAAATTTATCGTGTTCATTGAAGTAGTGCCAAATATTGAAAATTATTGTTTCATAGTTTGTACGCAACAGAATTGAATAAGTTCGCAATTGCACCCATACTTTCATGAATAACGGTTGCTATAAAGCCACAATACCCTCGACTCCGACAACAGTCCTCTAGGGAAGCGCGTGCCAACACAATATCCAAAAAAATTCAACGCGATGGCTGCTTATTTTAAGGTACTTTAGCTAACCTTGTGTCGGGGTACCAGTTAAATATTATTAAATATTTGGGCTAAATATTGATTTTTTGAAGTGTTAGCATTACGCGTAAAATACATGGGTATTAAAAATAACAGAAGACAGAAGTGATTTTACATATTCACCGTATCAGAGGTTCTGTTGCAAAGTTTTATCGAAGTTAACATTAGTGTTGCTCTGAGCGTCTAAATCTACACTTAACTGTAGATTCAATCGTCATTAATGATACCCTTAGTAATCACTTAACGTATCAAAGTACGGCTGTAATGTTAAAAAAATCATGAATGGGTTAGAAAAAGATCGATACAATTGTGAAATAATTATTGACATCAAATTTTCATTGCCATTGCTATTGAGTAACTTTCCTCGGTATCAGTTGACCGTGAAGGTCGTCACACTTTTTAGCATCCGCCGTTTGTAAGATAACGTTTTTTTTCCGATCAGTAGACAATTTCTAACCTCCATAGTGACATACTTTTAGTTGGTCAACAATGAAACTTTAGATATAAGGACAGTGAAACAAAGTTAATTTTAATGTTGCATTTTGTTTTAGATATTTGCCGTAGTGGCTCTTGTCTCAAGTGTCTCAACAAACCAAGCGCCTGGTGGTTATTCCTATAACCGATTCAGTGGTCCTGTTAGTGGGCAAATAGTAGAAGTCGAAGTGCCTGCTGCAAAAAATATTGCAGCACAACAACACGCGAGTTACGGCTACGATCATAACGCCGGTCAAATAGATCCTGAAACGGCAAAGTACGCTCGCTTGAAAACTGTCGACTATGTGGTAAGGTTTTTTTTTGTATATTAGTTTTGGTAACATCTTACTTAAAGTTTTACATAACAAGTTAACAAAGTGCTTACTTTGACTGTTATGTTATGGCGTGAATTCTTATTTAAATGCATTAATATTTGAATTACATTACATGTTACGTGTTTAATTTACTTTATAATACTGAGTTTTATCGCATTATTTCATTAATTATATATTTTGCTTATATTCATGTAATACTAGTGTTATTACTTTTTTTTGTGATTATAGGCGAAACCCGATTATCACTATGCGTACGGCGTGGACGATCCCCACACAGGCAATCAACAGAACCACAAAGAACAGCGTGAAGGAGATGTCGTCAATGGAGAATATTCATTAGTCGAACCGGACGGTTCTCTTCGTATCGTCCGCTACACCGCTGATCCTAAAAATGGCTTCCAGGTAACGAAATAACATGTTTCAAAATTATTAGATTATTAAATGCTTTAACAATCAAGTCGGTGACCTATCGGTTGTTTCTAAAGCTATCGTTGATTAGATGAAGCGAACACAATAAACGGTTACCGTTGTGTTTTCAGTATAAAAAGTCTGTTTGATGTAAAAACTGATTTCAGTCGCCGCGAAATGTAGGCCAATAACATTTTGTAATTTTATAATTATTTTGAAGAGTTACTAATAATTGTCTGAGTAATAACGTAAAGAAATGAGCAATACTGAGTTTATGGAAAGACTTACGACACTAGAAGTCGAGCTATGGTGCGGCTGAGGTTTTTAGGTTCGAAGTTAAATTATGTAATGGCTCGTACAGTGTTTTGAGCCAGGACCTTTGCCTTGAATTTTAAATAAGTGTTTTTTTTTCTCTGCAGGCAACGGTGCACAAGCAACCTGCAGCACAAGCTCAACAACAGCAGGTAGAACAGCCAGTTCACTACGGTCGTAGGAATCAGGAAGAAGATGACTCCAGAGAGTACTAGTTTTAATTATTTTGTAAGAAAGTCGTTTGTAAGCGTTTTAGTTTTGTACTGTTGATTATTTATTTATGAACTATTTTTAAGTTTTGGAAATAAATAAGTTAAAACCAAGTTTCAAGTTTCTTATCAGTTTCTAATCTATCTTTGATATAATATATTTGTAAAAAGTTATCGTACTGAATATAAACGAAAAACTAATAACAGTGGACAACATTTAAATAACACGTCAAAAGATAATTTAATCTTTTATTATAATTTTACTTAAATTATGAACACATTTACAAAAACTCTACACTTAACTGTTTATTCTCGAAGATATTGACTATTAAATTGGTAATGACGGCGACATACTTGGTCCTGCCCCTCCTAAGAACGTTCTCAAGAAATCCATCGGGAAGGGGAATATTATCGTAGAATTCTTCTCTGCTGATATCGTATTCAGTGACTGCAAATATCGTAGCTGAAAAAATGAAGAAAATTCAAATGCATTAGACACGTACATCCGCCGATAGAACGTTAAAGTTAAAGTTACAGCTTATCACAGTAAAAATAATAAATTAAATACCTGCTCCGGACACCTTATTATAAAAGAACTTCGATATTGATAAAGGTTTACTATATTTAACAGTGCGTTCACTTACTTGCAATGCCATAGGATTATCAATCATAACCAGTGAAGCTTCTCTAAGCGCTTTGGATGCTTTTATTTCACCTTCAGCGGCTATAATCTTTGCTCTTGCTTCTCTATCCGCTTCTGCCTCTGCCGCCATTGCTCGCTGCAGTTGCACCGGCAATCTTACATCTTTGCTAAAAGTAGCATCATTTTACATTTGTCTTTCTTAAAAAAATAAAGGTATCAACTTTTCAAACACATTTAACTTATTAGCGCAGTTTTAGCTACGCTTACGGTAAAGGAAAAAGTGAAATCAATCACACAGCCTGCACATATCTGTGAAGATATGAAAAATGCCAGCATTTTTAACTACTGACTCCCCTAATTTAAGGTAGGAGCCCATCACCGGATACATCAACTAATAAAAGTTGACTGAGCTACATGTCATTTTCCACATTACGTATACAAAGACTAACATTTCAACTCTTTCAACTTCAACGCCCCAGGGATCTGTGGCCTCGTCGAGGTTGGCCTGCATCATGTGACTGATAGCTTCTCGGTCAGACAGCAGTTGTGCCAGGTCCCGCATGCCCAGCACGTTACGAAGTGTCGTCGCGGCTAACAGACGGGTAGACGCACTGCAATATAAAACCTTTATGAAATACGTGACATTACATTTTCTATACAATTTACTGGGTTAGTCAAATAATTTTACAATACCAAGCATGATTTAGTTTTAATTACTGATATTATAAATGCAAAAGTTTCGATGGAAGGATGTATGTTAAATATTGTAACCTAAACTGCTGTACGGATTTCGATTTCAAGCATAGACGTAGAGGATAGTCCGTAAACACATAGGCTACTTACTTTTGTTTTCATTTTCACGCGGACGGAGGCGTAGGCGAAAGCTTGTAATTATTTAATTTGGAATAAAATGATAATAGAAAGACGGTCCTGAGATCTAGTGCGATTATCGGATCGTAATAAATGCCGTTATTTGTAATGTATATGTTTATGTGAATTTAAATGAAAAAAAAATTGTCACCTGTAATCTGCAACACGAACAACTGCATTTAAAGGCTCCTTTATCCTGTAGTACACTACAGCGTCAACAGCTACCGTTACAGAGTCTCTCGTAAGAACCTTTAAAGAAGAAAATAATAACATTATACTGTGAAGTAACTCAAAACGAACTAAAAACAGTATCAAATAAATCAACAAAACTACATATTTTGACTACAGTATAAAAATTCAAGAATTTTCGCATAAAAAATTGCTGGACAGATGTTTTTTTACTGGAACGCAATTAAATCTCGAATTGCTGTCGGTTTTAATATCGGTAGCCATCAATCCGGCTGACAAATGAGGTCGGTACTGTGAGATATCCGTTCACGAATACTGAACATCTGACTTGCTTAAATAAACACATCACAACCAGAATTATGATATTAACCATTTATTTACAGATATATCGATTGAAAGAAATATGTAAATACAAAATAATATTCGTTTGTTCCTAAATTCACCGTTTGATAACGCGAATACAATGATTTACAAAATAAAACATGCGTTCAGAATTTTAAATACGATATTGGAAGGCCAGCATTTGTTCGCTACTTAGTGATGAATTAAAAATAAAAAAAACTAGAAATAAGGACTTGTAGCATCTCTTATTCAGTGCTAACGTAGCTTTCTAATTGACAACATTTTTTCGAAATATCTATTACTTTTGGAGTTAAGTCGTTACATACAAAAATACAAATCTTCTAATAATATCTATGCATCTAAAAATATTTTCGTTACAATATCTGTATAGAAGTTTGTGCCTAGAAGATAAATAACACAATAGGTGCAAATACAGAAAGGGGGCAGAATGAAGGATTTTAATTAAAGAGAATTTGGTAAATACTCGTATTTCAAATTGAACTGCAAAATTATCATAAATCACAGAATGATTACTCTAGTGCATATTTTTGGTTAGCAAGTGGAGCCGTCGACCTGAGCCACTTCAGCTTGTTTCAATGCACCGTTTGACGTATGCATAATGACGTAAAGATTTGGAATATTTTCAATCTAAACACATCAAGAAGTTATTAATAGTACTGAGAATGACCACAAAATACTAACAAGTTCGCAAATGTGTTGAGTTTTAACTGATTCATGGAAACGTTTTTGAAGCGATTAATTTTAGAGCAGTATCTTATGATATTTTATAATAGTGGCCATTAAACGTATTAAATATGTTTAAAAAATAATGTTTGATCGTAGATTAAATTTATTTCAGGAAGTTGACTCTTATAAAGATTTTTATATCGTAAAGTGTGTTTTCTTCATACTGTACAGCATAAAGTATTAATAGATGCAATGTGAGGTTCGGTACCAGACGATTGGTAAACAATAAGCGATTGTTTGTGCGTTGTAAAACTTTGATTGATGCCTTACGGCCGCATCAATTAATCGCGGCCCATCGCACGCGGTGTGAGAAACATCTGGGTTAACTGTTTTCAATACCAATGCCGCTGCACACCCGCTCGTATCTTGTTTCTTTTACACATTACCATGACTTAATCAAGCATATGTTAGTTCTTTTTCGTTCACATTTATGATTATTTGTGAATCAGGTTAATTTAAGATATGATGCATGCATAGATCAAGTGACACGAGAGAGATGCCTAATCACACTAAATAGGAGTCTGTTATACGCCTATAAGTTACTTGCATATATGAACTTATAATTTTTTTTATAGTTCGATATAATGCTTTATATACCTCCTGTGGTGGAACATCGAAAGACACTGTCCTCAGATCGACTTTCCTGTAAGTGTCGACGCATGGTAACACGAAGAATAGACCAGGACCTCTCGCTCCGCCTTTCCGTACTCGACCTAATCGGAATATCACTGCTCTTTCGAACTCTTGGACAACCTGGAAAATTACCATAGAGGCAATTAAAGTCTGGAAATCACTTCTTATATATTTATTTTATTAGTATCAAATATCATTCCAACTAAATTAAAAGCATACAGAGCTTTGGATGCTTGCCTTGTGTAGAACATACATAATAGTTCAGGACACCTGATAAAAAGTAGTAGTTATTTCGTTATCTATTACTATGTATATTGAATTATATTGCCTTGTAATCTGCAGGTCTTGGGTTCGAACCCCGATTCGATTCGTTCGAATCGATTTTTGAATTCCATATGTACCCTAAGTTCTACCGGTGAAGGAAAACATCGAAGAAACAGTGAAGAAATTTTAAGATATGTGTGATGTCAACCAACCCGCACTGGGCCAGTGTGGTTGACTATGGCCTAGTCACCTCTAAAATAGGGTAGGTTTCAAGCACCTCAGTGGGGACAAAGAGTAACCTGATGATGATATTCAATTCAAACGGAGCAATTTCAGTTAATTTTTATTTAAATATTTGGTTATGAGAATTTGCAATACATTTAATAAATCGTACGCGTTAAAACACACAAACAACATAAACCCAACATTAGCATATATCAATAGTAATATATAAATTCAGTTAGTAACGTATTATGTGTGAATTTTATTGACTACGATATGTTATGTAAATATTCATAAAATTAAAATGTTTATTTTAGAAATCAATTAGATCAATGGTGCAAATAAATTCGCTATAAAATGTTTCGCACGCCTGTTTTGTACACAGATAAAATACGAAAATAGTTTAATTGGCTTCACTTGCAGAACACTGAGGTAATTTTACTTGCCGCAATGAACCGCGCAATCTGTTTACACTGACCCTACCTAAGCGAGTATTTTAAACAATTCATGGTTTATTTACTTTTAACATTTTTAAAATATTTCAAATGTTTCTTATCTTGAATTTTACATACAGACTCTACATTTAGTACTACGAATATAACAACCTACACTTCAGTTATGTAACTATAAAATCGAATTGTCTTTTTAATTAAAGTTTTAAATGAAATGTTGTAATATCAATCATTTATGTAATTTTAGTGTGTAATAGAGTTACTGTCAGTAGGAACAACACGAAATTTATTTAAATTTAACCTTCCTAACGAAAACTAAAAAGCACGTATAGCACTTAATTTCTTTTATACAATTTTTTTTTCTTCAATTAGTCTTTTGTTAATTAACTGTATTAGTATGTTACGCACATATAATGAAAACCATTTATATTTTTTCTTAATTTCACCTTAAAGCATTCGAACAGTGAGAAGGGGAATGTAATGATGACCAGAAGGAAGGAGAGGAATGTAGCGAATCTCTCAACACATCCAACTGCCTCAGGATTCGCTGTCAACAATTAAAAAACTTTATAAAACCCGCTACAAAACAAATCGAAAACTCATACACTACTCTACCGTGTATTATGAAAGAACTTATCAAGCTTTCGGTTTACATTTTTATTGATTAATCACGGATTGATAAATTTCTTAGTTATTTCGGAGACCAATTATCAGAATTTAATAATTTTCACGAATTAACAAACTATGTTAAAACAGTACGATTACTTTTGTTCCCTTACATAGTACTTACGCATTTGTATCGTGATAGCGCAAGACGTACCCGTATCACAATCTAAAACGTTTCAATGCACAGACATTAGATTAATGTAAATTATTGTTTAAACAGATCTCGACAACGATTTACTTACGACTGGGTACATTATCGCGCCTAGTGCTATGAGATCTTAACTCTGTTTGCATATTAAACGGTTCTAATTTATTTGTTTAATTAATACGGCTAATCGAAATTATAAACGCTCATAACAGCGTATTACCCGGCTAACAATCGCAGACTGCGCTAACTTACTGTCAGAAGAGGCCGCATGTTTACCCGACCTAAAAAAAATACCGATTCCTAAAAATATCAATTACATTTCGTCGTCCGGCAACAATACGTTGTAAATCGAGGTCGTAATATACTTTTAGTTTAGAATTATTTACGTATTTCGAGGTAGCACTCCACTTCGCCTGAGTCCTTGTCGTAGCAACCGAAATCCATGGAATATTTGACACCGCGCAGTGTATAGCGCATTGATTTGTTAAGATCGTTGGTAAGTGGTCGCGATGTTAGCTACCCGGTGTCTGTAGGGACACTAAGAAGCCGGGAACCACGGAAGACCAGGCTTATGCCGACAATAAATAAATAAACGCACTTTCAGGCATAACGTCGAGCGAGCACGGCCGCACACGCCGCTGCGAACTACAAAATTGTTGAATTTAGGTATTCCCGAAACTATTCGCTACGTTAGGATACTTTATAAGAGGATGTTTAGATAATAACTTACTAATACAGATGTTAATATGTTTATGTTGAGTTGCCAAAAACTTTGAAATATGTAAATATTTGTAATAGATTTTTAAACCTTATATTTTAAACAGACATTTGTGTGCTAATTACATTTAGCATGGATATATGAGTGTAAAATATAGTAAATTTAGTTACTTACATTGCCATTCGGAACGAAAAACATTAAAATGTAAATAGCAATAATTTAATTTGTTAACTATAAACATAACAGTGAATCTAAAGACACATTTAGTTCAAAGCCATTCCTTTACATCTGGTGAATCTTATTGCTTTCGCTTTTTATTGCCATCTTGTTTTAAAACAGTTAACTATGTACTTCACCCGTGTTAGGAAAGGTTTCCATTGTCAAAACTTGTATTACAACATCATATATTTGTATTCATATCAATCTTACATTCAAATTGTTGCAATTATAGAGATTTCCATTAACAGATTCAATCGGCAGGAAATCCATGTTTATAGTTTGTTAAGGATTCATTACAGTGAACTTTAACAAACCGGTGTGTCCTCTTGCCGTCCTCATTGAGGCTTGTCTGACCTTTTATATGTTTATGTCCTCTAACTATGGACTACATAAGTCTATCTTAAAATTAATTTCTCGTAATACTTGTACTAGTCAGCTTCCAGTATTTATGTATACCTTTATAACTACTCATACTAAAATAGCGGTAATCAGTTGAAAAGTTGAGATACAATAAGTTTAATTTTAAAATTCGTCAATGCTATAATTCAAAACACCATCAGATTTAAAAGTTTAGGGACTTAGTTCCTTTATTTAGATTTGACGGTGTTTCCCTTACCTTAGCAACGCTAAGGTAAGGGAAACACAGTCTATTCACCATACACTTTATATGCGTCTCCTCCTCAGATTTACAGGTAGGCAACGCATCTGCAATCGCGGATGTCTATAGTTAGCAGTCGCTTCGCTTTTAGGTGGAATCAGGTGCCTGCTCGTTTGCTACTTTAATTTTAAAAAAGATAGCTCACATTCAGGGATCAATTTAAGACTCTGAGTGCTGCAGTAAATGTATTTATGTATGGTGTTAGGGTTATGCGGTCATTGAGACAGTTTTTATTGAGTTACATAATAAATGATCTACGAGACAGGTACATTAGTGATGTAACGTTCAACTGCAAGGCACTAGGTACAGTATTGGTCTGTAATTTATAAGAGACAGGCGTTGCCTAACATAAATGAAGACTTTCATTGTTATTGTATAATAGAAAGGGTTTATGATATTGTTTATGAATTAAATAACTAATCATATTGATGTTTTAATCAATTTATCATCAGTAAGGTTGTAAAGAGTCAATCGTGTTGCCTATGTAGCCTAAACTGCTGCACGAATCGCGATGAAATTTGGCATACAAGTAGACTTATTTTTGTTTTTTTTTTTAATTCTACGCGTACACAGTCGCGAGCGACAGCATATTTATAAAACATGCAGGTTGCAACGTGTTTATAATTTATTGAGTTTATCTGTAGCATTAGTTGGGTGGTTGACAATAAACTGGTACGATTTCTCAAACGGACTATATTGGCAACAAATTAAGGTTGCACCACAACTCGAGTGCGTACCAAGTCCGAGCGAAAACTGGTAGAAATTGCAACATTATAGGAATGTCGAGCAAAGACAAGACTGTTATCCGTACAAATAAAAGTTAACCGTAAATGATATCTATTTCAATCAAGCCATGTGGTTCATAAGTAAGTTTTTTGGCTAGTAATTATTAAAGATAAAGTCGGTGAGAGACTTTAATTCATTATTTAGTTACTAATTATTAAGTAATCAAGCGTTTCTGGAATTTAGTTAAATAAAAAAGGAGATGCGAATCGCATTTAAACATTTTGAAAATACACGCATTATTTGAAAATTAAATATCGTTCTTGCCGAAAGCATCTTTTGCCCGTCAAATTTCCAGGGCTTGCACAGTAAAACTGTGTTTAAAAAATAAGATGTTTACAGTTTTTTAATTGATATTACTTTGTAATACAAGAGCTTTAAAAATTAATGTAAAAATTTTTTTACAGCCGTATAACTATGCCTAAATTAAATTCCTTTTAAAATAAGGGTAAAACTATTCTAAAAGAGAACATTCTTGTCAGCATTTCGGTATTTATATTCTTTATTTAGGCATATTTCTTGCTATTTTCAATCAGTAAAACCGTAGACCTTTAATTATTTTAAGATTAAAACGTTACCTTGTGTAGCGTGCTCTAAATGTTTCGAGTATAAAAACCTTAAAGCGATTTCCTCCGTCATCATTTGTGTCCC
Organism: Papilio polytes; assembly: GCF_000836215.1. Taxonomy (NCBI): domain Eukaryota; kingdom Metazoa; phylum Arthropoda; class Insecta; order Lepidoptera; family Papilionidae; genus Papilio; species Papilio polytes. The sequence continues at coordinate 2,875,759 of NW_013524901.1, forward strand.
GTAAAAGTATTTAATTGTAAAAAGTGGGCAGACTTGTATGTGTTAGTGTTGCGCAGGATACTGCGATATAACACTGATTTATCTAGAACACATTGCTTTGATAAGTTTATACGTAATTTCAGTAATTCGCTTGTCAACCACTTATAAGTATCTGTAACGACTGACGTGAATTTCCGACCGACTTAATGAATTTTATCTTATATTTATTCCTATTTAATGTGTACTTTATTAAGCAACAAACTACATTATTTTATTAATTAACTAGCTGTTACTAGCGACTTCGTCCACGTGAAACAAACAATTTGTAAGAATATTGCTGTTATTCGCTGATAACATAGCTTTTTGATATAATAATTTTTAAAATCGGCTCAGTAGTTTTTTTAATTTTAAATACATACAAAAATCCAAAAATAGAAAGCTTTTCTCTTTATAATATAAGTATATTCGTAGATATAATTATGTTTAAAATAAAATAATTTAACAGACGTCAAAAATTAGGTTAATAGATCATAGTAAGAGTGAATAAAATCAAGAAGTATGAGGCATATCACAATAAAAACCTGAAAAATAGATATTAAAATTTTATTCACTACTTAAAAATACTTCACCAATCAATCACACGTGATAGCTGACCTTAGGGGTGTCAACTCCTGACAAATAGGCTTTAAGGGAGCTTTTACACTTAAAGTTATTGTACTAATAAAAGTTTATTAAATACTAATGATTACTATGTCGATTCGGATGTAAGCACAATTGTCATTATCTCTTGTCTGTACCAATGTATCCCAATGTTTGTCAAGAAGAATTGCTATTATAATAAATCTTGCTGTAAAATGAGGCATGCCAAAAAAACTAAAATATTGTACAGTGTCATAGTATTTCTTCAAGACTATAATTGTAATAGTTATTAGATAAAATTAATCTTGTAAATTTTGTGAACCCTAAGTAATCTTAGAGCGTAGAAATTGGAGGGGCCCTATGTTTAAAAGCCTAGGACTAGAGGTACGTAGATGATAACTAAGTGCTGCGAGTGTGTGAGACTGTGCTTTAACTTGAAGTCATGTGGGTGAGTTTGCGTAATAAAATAATAAAAAGAAAAAAAACAGAAATATATTTTCTCATATTTCGTTATCGGAATCTAATTTTTAATAACAAGTTTAAATTCGATTTATTATTTTATTTTGCACTTCTATCTAATTACCTTTGAGTTTTGAACATTCATTTATATACTTACTTTTGCGTAAATTTTATTTATGTTTACATCGTTACGATACAGTTTTAAACACAATATTTTTTTTTAAGTTAAAATATCTCATTCAATCAACTTTGGCGGTTAAATATGTGAAGACATGTTAGCGTGGGATCTCACTGCCTTAAAAGAACTTGTTGACATCGAATCATTTCTTACGATTTAATCTTAAATGTAACGATTAATAAAGATGTCGGTACTGAATAAATTACTTCAAATGTCAGTAAACAACAATTTAATATGTAAAGGAAGGAAACTTGAATCGAATTTAACCAAACGGTGATATATTTTTATCAATGCTTTGATTGTTGATCGAAGCAATAAATTGCTTTGTATCAAGAAAATCTTAAATCTCCAAAACCACTTAAATGTTGAATTTTTTTTATTTCCCTTGTAAGCATTTCTAATATATATTTTATTTGGTCAACAATAGCTAGTCGCGTTAGTGGAAAAAGGATCTATAATCTTTGTTGTAGTTCGCAGTGCTGCTGGCATGTATGAGCGGGGCGCTCGCTGTGCCGATAGATTACGGCGGTTACGGCGGATACGGCGGATATGGTGGCTACGGTGGTGCCGTGTATGCGCAAGCTCCGGTCGCGCTGCAAACAGTTCATGCGGCGCCCGTCGCTGTGCAAGCCGTCCATGCGCCTGTTGCTGTTGAGACTGTGGTAATATTCTAGACGTGGGCTGAATTCTAGTAATCTATACTATTATTACAAAGAGTAAAGATTTTTATAAATTGTATGTATTGGAATAACACAAAAACTACTGGGCCAATTTAAAAAAATCTTTCACCATTAGAAAGCTACGTTATCGCTAAGTAGCATAGGCTATGACTTTTATTTCATTGAATATAGGGAAAGCATTCTTAGCGTCCTTATTATATACAGAACAGTTGTTGTCTGCAACTTATTTTATGCGGTCATTTTTTTCCAAAGACAATCTTCAATCTTAGCTTCTCTTTCATTTATATTTTAACCTGTATGTGTTAAATTTACAATTGTTTAGATTTCAAGCAATCATTTTTTGTAATTCCTCAGTCGTACCCAAAGTACGCGTTTTCATACGGCGTGAAGGATCCACACACCGGCGACGTCAAGACACAGCATGAGGAGAGAGATGGTGATGTTGTCAAAGGTAATATATATCCCCCTGAAGGGTCGGCGCACCAGGTATTCTTCCTCCATGTTACTCTATCTTCCGTCATCTCAGTCGCTTGTTTATCTGTCACTTTTTATGTAACTTGTTTATCTATTTCTAGGACTACTTCTTCTAGTGTACCAATAAAGAAGTCGGTCATTGGTATTTTGGTCCTTTCTCATGTTTTTATAACTTTACAGGTAGTTACTCGCTAGTAGAGCCGGACGGTACGACGCGCACCGTCCACTACTCAGCGGACGATCACAGCGGCTTCAACGCGGTTGTGCAAAAGTCCGGCCACGCCGTGCATCCGGTATGAATAACATCTTGTTGACATTGTGCTGGTTTATGCAAGTTTCAACAAATAAATTTACTGATATCACTTTGAGCTGATGCTTCGCTCTATAGTAATTTCTATCTGGTTCAAAATAATAACATTATCGCCGTACTGCTATATTAGAATTATCATTTAAACCAAAGAAAATAATAAAATTTTAATAATTTGGGACAGTGAGTGTTGAATGAATTATGTAGTAAGAATTGATTACTTTTAGAGTTTACTAGAGATAATAGTATCACAGTGATTTTTTCCCGAACGTCTTGTTTTGTAGCAAACATTACACAGACTTGATTTCTCTGTCGCTCGAGCAACGGTGCTGTTGCGACAGGCATGGTGCGTCAACTTATAAGGAAACAGCGTGGATCTTGGCCTACTTTTGTTGTACCTAAATCTGGAAAATTATAAAAACATAAATAACTTGTAGTTTTTCTTATTAGAGTTAATTTTTGCGCGCTTAATTTTTCCAATACTTACTGTTCCAGTACTAGGAATATTTATATAAGTTCGGATTCTAACTTGAGGTCTCATTTTCAATGTTGCTTGAGTTAACCTACGCACTGTCCGTAAATGTTCATATGAAAGCTTTAGAAGTGGCGTCCTAGCAATAAATTCCTATTTGGTTTTCAAATTATCAACAGTTAGACATTTATTAAATGCGTCAACAGTGATAAAATATTGAGTCCAAATTTGAACTCACTTTATATAGGCATAGGTTCTCTTTCTTTATAAAAACTCCATGGTATACCCTAAAACAAAAAAATCTTGTTGTTTTCCTTGTATTGTAGACCTTTATCGTTTTAATTCTTTTGTATGTGTTAACATTTCTGAAAGAAGGGGTCGAACGTAAGCTAACTAGGATATAATTCATTATTTGTTACCTTTTTCTTACCGTTCAATTTTTTTTTCAGCAAGTGGCAGTTGCGCCAGTGGCCCACTACGTGGCAGCACCATCCTATGCCATTTCTCCGCATTCTTATCACTAAATTGTTTTGATTGGTTAATATCTTTTATTTCACGAATCACTTGATTTTATTCTTATAAGTGTTAGTTTGGACAATCGTAAAAAGAGTTTTAAGGCTTTTAATATTAATTTTCTATTTTTGAGCTTTCCTTGGAAATAATTTGAAATCGCTTGCAACTGTAGTTTACATTTTTCTGTTAGCGTTTGGTTTTGTGTGTTTACATCAGATTCCTATAGGATAGAATGTTTTAATATCAATGTTGAAATCATTGTGATTGATGAATGATTTGTTTTGTAAAGATAAGTAAATTACAGCATCCAAAGTACAATGAGATACTCCGTCTTTTATAGAATTATCGTTTTATGAACGGATTAGCTTGTAAGGTTTTACAATTTGTCAAAGATATGAATGTGTATCAATGTTTTATGGTTAATAAATTATAATCTATACTGATGTTGTTATTTATTTTAAATCTGTTTAAGAGCGGGCGCGAAACTTTGACTAAACAATCGCACAACGATTGTTCGATTGTCAATTGTTTCGCAGCCAATTCAACTGTTTAGTTGAACAATTAAACATCGAATAGTGGGATATTCATAGGGATTAAAACGCGACTAAACAGTTGTGCGATAGTTTAGTCAAATATGTAAAAGTCTAATCGAGGAAGAACTAGCTATACTATATTGTGTAAAAAACAACAGAATCGACATCGATATAAAGATGATTAAAAGCTTTTATCGCTCTATAAACCTGCACACTTTGAATCAATGAAGAAACAAAGCGTACTATAGAAGTTCATTGGCCTTTCATTTATAATCTCGTATTAATTTATATGCTGTCGAAATGTATTTACTATTAATGCCATATATGAAACTAGAAACAGGTCCTCGCTAATAAACTATTAACGATGTTGAATCATTAAGTTCTTACTTGGCGCGGGTGGATTTTGCGATACAGGGCTGCTTATAAACAGCAATTGTGGTCCGCTTTTTTTTATTTTTCACTTTTAAAACGCGAACGCAGACAATATGAAATATTACGACCCGAAAAGAATAAATGAGGACAGCATGTTTGAATATAGGGACAATGACTGGAAGAGGACGAGAGCTAGTGGATGTATTAGTAAGAAGAAGAATAAATGTGGCTTGTTTGCAAGAAACGAAATGGAAAGGTATGAAAGCAAAAGAAATAGGGGAAGGCTACAAGTTATATTATTGTGGGTGTGATGGCAAAAAAAATGGTGTAGGAATTGTGCTTGATGGTGAATTAAAGAATCAGGTGATGGATGTAAGAAGAATAAATGATCGAATGATAATTGTTAAGCTGTTAGTGGGAGGTGTGATTTTGAATGTAGTTAGTGTGTATGCGCCGCAGACTGGTTGTGATGACGCAGTGAAAGATAAGTTTTGGGAGGATTTTGATGGAATGATGATTAGTATGTCAGGTGACGAAGAAATTTTAATTGGTGGAGATTTTAACGGGCATGTAGGTAGAACGAATGAAGGATATGAAAGAGTACACGGAGGGTGGGGCTTTGGGAGACGTAACAACGACGGTGAAAGATTGTTACAAGCAGCGATGGCTTACGACCTCACCATAGTAAATACATGTTTCCAAAAAAGAGAAAGTCACTTAATAACATACCATAGTGGCAGATTTAAAACACAAATTGATTACCTCCTAGTTCAGAAATCCAGTGTAATCAAAGTTAAAAATTCCAAAGTGATACCTAGTGAGGTCGTAGCCCCACAACATAAACTGCTTGTTTCGGACCTAAAAATAAAGCACCAAGTTTGTGAATTTAAAAGAAAGCCCCAGCCCAAAATTAAATGGTATTTGCTTGAGAGGGAAGACTGCAGGGAAAAGTTTCGAGAGAGAGTGGTAGATAAAATGATTGAGATGGATGTTGATATGTGTAGTAAATCGGTTAATGAATGTTGGAATGAAATTGCTACCTCTATACGGTGTGCTGCAAAGGATGTTTTAGGGGAAACGAAAGGCGTAGGAAAGCTAGATAAGGATACATGGTGGTGGAACGACGAAGTACAGAAGGCAGTGAAAGATAAGAAGGAAGCATTTAAGGCGTGGAAAAACGGGGATGAAATGAATGAGGATATGCAAGAATTTAGAAGGAGAACGTATGTTGAAGTAAGAAAAATTGCTAGAAGATCGGTTGCGGTGGCTAAAGCTGCTGTACAGAACAAACTGTACCAAGAACTGGACACACCGCAAGGACAAAAAGATCTTTACAGGCTAGCAAAAGCGAGAGAGAAGAATGCGAGAGATATTATGCACGTAAAATGTATGAAGGATGAAAATGGTAAAATTTTGTTGAAAGATGGAGATATAAAAGAGCGATGGAAAGTATATTTCAGAAATTTAATGAATGAGGAGAATGAATGGAATGGCGTCGTACCGAGAACACCGGTCAATATGGCGTTGGTAAATGAGATCAGTTTGGATGAGGTTAAAATGGCAGTGAGAGATATGAAGAATGGAAAAGCTGTGGGGCCTGATGGCATACCCGTTGAAGTATGGAAGGTTTTGAAAGAAGATGGTATAAAGTTGCTGATTTTATTCTTCGATAAGCTGTTGCAGGAAGAATCGATCCCTGATGAATGGTGTACCAGTACGTTGGTGCCTATTTTTAAGAACAAAGGTGATGTTCAGAACTGCAACAACTATCGTGGAATAAAACTCATGTCACATACTATGAAAATTTGGGAGAAGGTGATAGACAGACGGATAAGAGAAGAGAGTGAGATATCACAGAACCAATTCGGGTTTATGCCAGGTCGAGGAACAACGGATGCCATATTTGCTTTACGTCAGCTTTGTGAAAAGTACAGACGTGTACATAAGAACTTGCATATGGTGTTCGTTGACCTTGAAAAGGCATACGACCGAGTCCCCCGTAAGGTTCTGTGGTGGGCGATGAAAGAAAGACAAGTGCCTGGGAAGTACGTGCGACTCGTGAGTGCTATGTATGAAAGAGCGAACACTCACGTCAGGTCCGAAGCCGGCGTAACCGACAAGTTCAGTGTGGCTGTGGGCCTGCACCAGGGATCGGCTTTAAGCCCTTATCTGTTCCTCCTGGTTATCGACGCGTTAACCGTGGAGATCCAGGAGGAAGCACCCTGGTGTATGCTGTTCGCCGACGACATTGTTCTTGTTGGGGAAGATGCGCTTGAGGTCCAGAGCAGACTGGAGAGATGGCGGGATAAACTGGAGACAGCCGGACTAAAGATAAGTAGAGCAAAAACAGAGCAGTTATTCTGTGACTTTGGGGGCTTATCCAGTTTTTTCCCGATTGCCTTAGATGGCGCTCATCTCCCAGTTTGCTCCGACTTCCGGTACCTCGGCTCATTAATCCAAAGCGACGGCTACATTGACCGTGACGTGACAAATAGAATAAAAGCGGGATGGATGAAATGGCGACAGGTCACAGGAGTAATATGCGACCCTCAAATTCCACTTAAATTAAAGGGGAAAATTTACAAGGCCGTCGTAAGACCTGTCATGATGTATGGATCTGAATGTTGGGCAGTAAAAGGGACGGATGAAAGAAGACTACATGTGACAGAAATGCGAATGTTAAGATGGATGTGTGGGGTAACACGAATGGATAAGATACGAAATGAGTATATTAGAGGAAGTTTGAGAGTAGCCCCCATAATAGAGAAGGTTAGGAGTAAAAGGTTAGCATGGTATGGGCATGTTATGAGGAGGGATGAATCGCATGTTACAAGGAGAACGTTAGTTATGAGTGTGGAAGGGTACATCGGTAGAGGTAGACCTAGAAAGAGATGGATGGATTGTGTAAAAGGTGACATGATCAAAAAGGGAGTGATGACTGAGATGACGTATGATAGAGTTATGTGGAGGACAAAAACCTGTTGCGCCGACCCTACGGGAGTAGGATAAGGAGATGGATGGATGGATGATGATGATGATGTTAAATGTTTTTAATTTTTGTAATAAAAATCTTTTTAACTTAGGTCGATACAAGTGCTAACTTGGTTCTAGTTACTTTTATTGAGTTAAACTATTATCAATCAATATTATTATCAATCAGATCAATATTCAAATTAATAGGACATATTTAATGTTGCGAAGGTATACATGCTAATGCTTGTTCTCAAGTTTCATATACACTGAAATGTTACATTATACATCCTTGCAGACTGAAGTTTGGAAGCCCTGGTGCAATCAAACGCACGCGGCAAATATAGATGTAGCGAATTACTGTTTACTTTGTTAATGTCAATTTTATCTTATCTGATCTACACATCACCGACTAGTTATAGCTTATTATAACGACACCAGCTTTATCTATCTTCTATGTAGTTGAAAAAATTGATGTGCGCATATTTGTCCTTTATGAGTTCCTAAGTAATTGGGCTGATTTCGATTATTCACTACTTTCTTTAGATTTTTTAAGGATGATAGAAGAAGTGCCCAAAAGATTTGAGATTTAGCTAGTTATTACAGCACTGGTTGTAAATCATGTATTTTTATATGCAAATGTGAAAATATTCGGTATTTGTGCGGCTGTATAATACGGATTCAGTATTTTACAAAAAACATATTTTAAAAGAACAAATAAGGAGATACGATATCAAATTTCTTTGCATAAAATGTTCCGTTTAACACATAATTTAACGAGTTCAAATTGGTATATTTCTTACAAAAATATTGGTCACATTGTTTTAATTTATTATAATAATAAAATTTAATACTGAGCTGTGGTACAAATTCAGGAAATGTATGTGTCAGTTTTTTAAAGATTTTTAGTGTTTCTCCTATTTAAAAAGTATGCTATCCATAAAGGCGAGTGTGGGCAGTAGGCGTAGGTACACGCATTAAATTATGTCAAGAAATACCAAATAAGTGTTTACGATATCACGCCTTTGAGAAAAACTGAGCTTTTATATCTCAAATGCAATCAAATGACGATTTAAGAACACTGTAACTGTTATTATTGTTTATGATATATTACTTATGCCAGGCAAAATATGATTCGTTTTTATTTACCATAAATATTTTTAAAGCAATGAAGAACAAACTTTTACTTATACTAAGAAATTGTTAAACTGGATTCAATTTTTCTGTACATTATTATACTCATAAAGAAAATGCACGGCATCGTTTGAATAACTTAAAGGCAAATAGATGTAAAGAGAAAATGGTTCTCCCTAAATCACAGAATCATACAAAGTCAAAAGTATTGCATTAAACACACTTCTGAGCAATCACTCGTTAAATTACATTTAAACAATTGCATTTAAAAAACAGTACTTGAACTTGCTCGTTCATTTTGCGCTGACTCAACCTTGTAAAGTGCATATATGCACTTTAAAACTAACATTGTTTTATATGTAAATATAAATGCAACTTGCGTGTTCTCTAGCCACCGCCATACATCCGACAACCGCTTTCGTCGCCTCGTAACTCCTTATCCTGCTGTATGACATCACTTTGGAACGGATACGGGCGAAATTGCCTTCACCCACAAAGTTTACGCGCCTCACACAATGCTGTTGTTTTTTGCAAACTAAAAACCATTAAAAGGACGTGACTATAAGGGGAATCACGTATGCTCAGAGCTCGTTTGACCGTGTACACACTTCCTATAACACGATACCATAGAAAAATTTTAAGCACGAATGTGAACAGTGAAAACTTTTGAACGAAATTTTGGCAATGGCATTACTTGTAAAGGTAAGATGTCTTGTTTGTTTTAATATTTTATTATAATTAGTAAAGTTTCGTGCTTACCTAGTTTGAATAACTGCCGTGAACTTAATTCGTTAATTTTGTATTATATTTTCTTTTACCAAATTCTTTATTCAACGAACTTTAACGAACACTGAAAAGGACATCATAATGTGGGATCCAATAAAGTTGTTTTTGTTTCTTAAAATAAATCTGCTGAGTTTTCAATTTCTCGTGGATTTGTAGATATATACTACCAGTAATAAACGCAATCATACTTATATTATAAATGCGAAAGCTTAGATAGGTGGATGAATGGATGTTTGTTAGAGTTTGTAGCATAAACGGCTGAACGGATTTGGATGAAATTTTGTCTAGATGTAGAGGACAGTTTGGAAGAACACATAGGCTACTAACTTTTGTTTTTTTTTTAATCCACGCGGACGGTGTCGCGGGCAAAAGCTAGTAATAAATAAATTTATCTTTCTTTTGGATAACAATATAACTCAGATACAGATTTTTTTTATAAAATATAATAGCAATTTTTCAATTATTTTGCCATAGCATTGATTAAAATAAGTAAATCTTGTCTACTCTTGCTACAGGTTGCTACTATAATTGGTTGGTTTTGATAAATGAAGTTCGTATTAATCAAGAAACATGACTTAATCCTATAAAGTGTACGTTTCTGTATCAGTTTTGATATATGGTCGGTGTAACGTTAAATGAAGCACGTCCGACACCGGATTATTCGGACACAAGACAAATGCCATTCATTTATAAGGATGACGCTAATAATGAAAAAAGTTTGCTGTAATTGATAATGTACTGAGTCATTTGTAAAGCTGCGCAGTTACGCCCTCTTCTTAAAAGTAATTAATGAAAAGTTACACTGGCTAATCTTACTTCATACTAATATTATAAATGCAAAAGTTTAGATGGATGGATGGATGGATGTTTGTTAGAGTTTGTAGCCTAAACGGTTGAAGGGATCTGGATGAAATATAGCATTGATATAGAACATAGTCTGGAAGAACACATAGACTACTCACTTTTTTTTTTATTTCCACGCGGACGGAGTCGTGGACAAAAACTGGATTTTTAATCATTTAAAATGTTTTAGATTCTGGCTATAGCGAGCCTGATGTTATATAACAAAGGTATCCAATCGGCAACTAGAGTTAAAAGACTCAGTTTAGCAGAACCAATGCCGATACATTATTATGGACAAGGTATTATCTTCAATATTTTATAAACAACTATTTAATTTAAATTGATTAATTTTAGATAGCTCTTTTGAAAATAAATGACGGTGTAGTGAATTAAGAAGAAAGGGGACAGACAGGGATGGGAAGCAGGATAATAAATGTTTCGTAATTTTGCAGGCAATCCAGGAGCTTATTCTTTCGGATATGATGTGTCCGATCCAGATACAGGTAACGTCCAGTATCGAAAGGAGGAACGATTTCCAAATGGTACTGTCGTGGGTAGTTATGGATACCTGGATCCCTTTGGACGTACGCGTCGCTATCAATATGTAGCTGATGAATATGGCTACAGGTATTTTTTAATTCAAGATTTACTATGTAAACGAGTGCCTGTGTTCCTCTGTGTATGCCAAATTATTACACTCATAGCGCCTGTAGAAATAAGAAAGCAAACTTTGTAGACAAAAATTTAAGAAATGTTCTATGAAAGGGAACTTTTCCTTTCAACTTACTTTTTTAATTATAAAATTATTTTTCAGCCATTGTTTTTGTTATCGTATTAGAATTAGGTAAGATAATGACGACGGAACGTATCTTTAATAACAAACATACGAATGAGAAGACAAGAAGAGCTCTTACACAATGTAACACAAGTCCATATTTCCTACTTTCATTGTCAGTGCAAATTTATATACAAGGAAACTGTTTCCAGGGTCATCAGCAACACACCGATGGACGATAAATTTCACATAGTCAACGGTCAAAAAGCAAGTACTGAATCTTCTGTCACTTGGACGCGTCCCGCTAAGAAAAAGAAGAAAACGCAAGAAACAACAAATGTTTTAAACTTGCTAACAAATAACAAGTATTTACACCTGAAACCTCCAAGTTATTATGCTATCGAGTAAAGATATATGTAGAAGAAGAGTAATAAAAAAATGTTAACATTTATAAGAACGAACGGATTATTTGTAAAAATTACAGTTTTTTTTAAACAGTATTAAATGGTCGTTATAAAAATTTGACATTTAAACAAAAACTATTTTGAAAATTTGAAGGACTGACAGCTGTCAGCATTAATAAAAATGTCTGAACGTGTTTAATAAAAATGATATTAAATAATCAGCAAAGTTTTTTGAAGTTTATTTTAATTTTATTTCTACTATTACTAGTCAACTGTAAGTAATTTTTTATCATAATAATTCTATAGGAAACTGCATCTAGATAAACATTATCGATAAATTAATAACCAGAGTCCCTCACAAAAGCAAGATTTCAAAAATAGATTTTTTTTACCAAAAGAAGGAATAAAAGATTTCCATGTGATCTTACAATCTTATGGAAGAGAGCTAGATGTGAACCTTAACTTTTGACATGATGTAGCGTTTGAAACGTATTCAAAACTTAGCTACAGAAATCGTTCCAGTCAGAACAACCCCTTTCATTAATGTTTCTATTTTCTATCAGGTTATCCGATGAGCAGAGACAATTTAATTAATAAAATTAGTATAAAGGAAGAGAAACACTTTCCCAACGGCACTGTTACTGGCCATTATAAGTACGTAGATAAGGAAGGAGTTCCTGTGCACGTAAGGTATTACGCAGACGATGCGGGATATGGGTTAGTCATAAGTTGTATTCCTGTAGGTAACCCGTTACAAAATAATGAGCGATTTTATAGTACTTGGATTCCCTTTATACCTTAGTAACAGGAATAAATCTTTTCATTTCCATATATTTTAGCGTTGAATTGAAAAGTATGAAAGTCTACGATACAAACAATGATCAAGACAACACACATTTAGAAAAGCAACAAAAACTAGATAGTCTGTGGCCTCCTCTGGATTCTTCAACTGACTTCTCACAAGATTATCCAAACACTGTAAACAACCCTACGAATACAACCAAAAACAAGTTCCTATCACTTAATGATTTAGCTAAAGGTAATAAGGCTCTTTATCCAAAGAAGGCGTACAAAAACTCACCGGATTATGAAATATATTTGCAAAATGAAGTACACGCACCGAAATGTGGTCAGAATAAAGTGAGGATTTACATTGACAAGGGCAAACGAAAATCTCGTGAAGCATCTAATGTGGCTACTTATAAGTATTTCGATTAATTCTATTATTACTATTCTATTTTCAAATAAAATAAAATTAAAATAGCTTTTTTTATTTTAAAATATTAATATACACATGAATCTGTTCCTGGTCATCCAATAGTTTAGGTATGGAATAATATCTTAATAATAAACATTCTGGACTGTTAAATACACTTAAAGGGTTCTGTGGCTGACTTTGTAAATCTAAACCTTCTCCAATATAGCTGTAGCCTAGAATATTATCGCGTTTTACTTTTACCTGTAAATTCAAATACAATTTTAGCATTAGACGTACGTTGGATAAGCAATGGAGTTATTGCAGTAATGAATAAGATTACACCTAAAAGAATTTAACTTGAATTACGTTGATAAAATTTCAATAAGTGAATTGAAATAAAATTTACGAAGAGTGAATTGAATAAGGAAGTTAACAAGTCCATTGACGACGATGTAGTTGGCATGCACATCGCGCGCCGCCTCGGAACCGATTGATGCATCTGAATAGAGCTATGAGAAAACTTGAATTTCTGATTCGCCGCGTTCCACGCTATTATATAATGCTAGATGACATTCGGATAGCACTTTTTTCATATCTTTTCATACGAAAGCTACGATAAACATAATAAAAGATTGAGACAAATAAAAGCAAAAAATAACTCACACAACAAACTTGCTTAAACTCAGTTAATCTACAAATCCAAATAATTATGTCTTCTTGTCCCTTTATTTGCTGTAAAGAAAAATTTATAACAATAGCATAGGAGAGCCAATAAAAAAATATACGTAATGAGAAAATCTTACGTTTTCTTCAAGATGTCCGTCTCCATTTATATCTTGTGCGCTTTTATTGGACTTGAAATTGTTTTTAGAGACCTGCTTATGTTCATGGATTGTGTGATTTGTATGTAAAATTTTGGCTGCCATAAGCAATAAAGTTGCCTTACTTCTAGATAAAAAAAACAAGTTGGATGCGATTAATAAAAATTATCAATCATCATCACCAGCACACTATACGTCCCCACCGAGGGGCTCGGAGCCTTCCCTAAGTTAGGGTGAAAAAAATAAAATTAAAAAAAAATTATCAATACATTTAATAATTTATTGTAAAACTTACCCTATTGGATTAATAATAGCCACGCATTTGGTATCCTTTGACAAATTCGTTGGTTTTAAGTATATTTTCAAACTTTTTCTGATGTTAATCGGTAAAGTGGGTATTGCTGAATGGTCGAAAGTGAAATGTTTCAAAATTGAATTAAATGCAACCGTCTTTCTGCAGTTAGACACGGGACAAGTGATTGGTCTGAAAATACAGATTTATAAGAAGTAAAATTTCATTAAAAGCCTTATTGTGATGATCATTTTGATTTAAATAATATTTACCTTACGTTTATTTTTTCTATCTCATTAGATTCATGGCTCTTCACACTATCATTGTTGTCAAAACCAAAATTCTTGTAAACTATGGTGGTCTCAACTGTATTGCTTGTATGTCTAAAATTCTGAAATTTACATTTTTATTTAGTTGTTTATAAAATCAAAAAGCTTATTTTACTTATTTTTATTAAGAAGACTTGGATGTGAATAGGATTTTTACTTTTTTCGGATGACTTGTTTTATCGGTTCCTTCAGCTTTATGTTTACTTGTTTTCCTTTTAACGTTTTCATTCGCTTTTCCTGCAAAAGTATTACGTTTACTAATCTATTTGTTTTAAAAAATCTTTCTCTCTCTCTCGCTCTCTCTCTCTCTATTTCTTTCTCTTTACTTTACGTTCAAAAATAAAGAAACTTACTGGTTTTGCGTTTAACATAATCACCACCGGCTAAATCATTTGTTATGATATTTTCACTGCTTGCAATGTCAATTATTTTAGCTTTATTTAAGTTGCATTTTACAGAATATTCGTGAGTTTCATTCAGATCATCTAAAATTAAAAATAAGCGTAGTCAGCAACAAGAATTTAGGATACATGAAAAATGTCTTGCCATAAGCCGAAAGAAAAAAGTTGACTGTAATTAAATATACAAGTTAAAATAAAATTCCTTTTCTTACAAAATATGTTTTGAAATACGAGTAATTACCGTCGCATTTCATACATATGGTATGACCAGATTCACAGACATAGGCACTGTGCTTTGGTGTTATATTCTTGCACAGTTCGCATTGTAAGGTTGCTGTATCAAAAATCTAAAAATTAAATTTTATTAGTAAAATTACTTAAATAATCATGAAGCCAAGGGGTGTAACATAAGCCTATAGAATAAGGGATTAGACGCAGACCTATTGTTATCTTAAGACAGACTGGACAAGCACCCATATCATGCAAATTGACGTAGGTACTCTATTGGGATTGTCTTTCTGAGTTATCGGGATGTCTATCCATTTTAATCTCTATATATGTTTTATTTATCTATACTATATTATAAAGAGGAAAGATTTGTATTTTTGTATGTATTGAAATAACTCAAAAATTACTGGGCCGATCTCAAAAATTCTTCCATCGTTAGAAAGGTAATATCTGTAAGTAACATATGTCTTTTCTTTTTTTTTTAATTTCACGGGGACAAAGTCGCGAGTAACAGCTCGTTACTAAATATGTTTCACAGTACCAGGATAACATAGATGATACTGGCTATAAAGCCTCACAAACTACTCGTACGTGCATTGCTTTAAAATATTTATTTACAAGAGTTACATAATTATGTAGTTAGTTTTATAATTCTATATGTAAGTTGATGTTAATTTTGTTCTTCGAGTACTGTATTGGTTTATTTTAGTAGGAGCGAATCTAGCGAAAGTGACTTCGATTCGTCTTAATAATATAACTATGTAAAGTAGGTTACGAATCCGGACAATACATGAATTTAAAAAAAGTCACGTAAACATTTACACGAACGGGCGCAACAACTATTTCCGGTTATGACAAACAAAATAGACACCTTATTTAAAAACATTATAAACAATAAACAAATATATCAAAATCGTAGAAAATTATTTTGATAGCTTCATTGAAACATTATTTTTTTAAATTCAGGACCGTCAAAGGTAAAATACGTCTTGGTGTGTCATTTAGAATACAACCTTTTTGATACAATCCTGGTAAATCTTTTTTTCTATACCTTTTAAAACCACTCTGCAAGCACATTTTTTTTCTAGACCGAAACTCAAGGATATCTGTAGTCTACATGTAGGAATTGAACAAACTATTTGTTTATCCGCGGCCTCACATGCGTCCAGCCAGTATCCAGCAAAGAACCCTGGTCATTTCCAGACAATACCTCAAACATAAACCCATTATAATATTAGAAAATTCAATACAGTAGAGTTAAAGCAGTTTTATTTATAGTTTAATAATGTAGGTGACTATGCCGTGACCTAAAATTTTATATTGTTAAATAAATTAGGCGTAATAAGGAAAGCGTGACACCAACGGACACCAAAGCTTACGTAACTCCTCACGCATTAGTGACATATTGTAATGCAATATTTATGGTCAGCTAGTCTAATAGAAAATAAAGTTATTTGCAATATTTATTAAGTAATAAGTTAATAAGACTCGATACAGTTTTGTAAAAGTTATTGCACCCATTGTAGTGTATTACAAAGTTTATTTACTACTAGTTACATAGGTGTTTGTCCGCGCGAAATTAAAGAAAAAAAATACATGTTACTTGCTGATAAAATAGCTTTAATATTGAAAGGATTTTTGAAATTGGTCCAGTAGATTTTGAGTTATTTCAATACAGCTTAACTTTAGTCCCTATCCCTTTCCACTCTTTTCTTATAAGGAACAGACGGGAGGGAAAATGGATTTGATGGTAGAGGAGTCGCATAGGAAGGGAAAGTATCCTCATTATGTCCGTAAATAGGGTAGGCAACGCATCTGCAATAGCGGATGGCTATGGGTAGTGGTCGCTTGCTCGTTTGCCACCTTATGATAAAAAAACTGTACAAAACACAAATCTTTCCTCGTTATTATGTCAATATTTTGTCTGAGAAACGTCTTGTTAATACAATTGATCAAATCTTATTTCAAGTTGTTACATATGACAAACAGTTACTTCTTCGTCTGACAAATTATAGAAAATTGATGATTATTAAACAGATATTTTCTTGCATGTAACGTTACATATAACCAGTCAGTCATACTATGACATAATCAAAGTATTTCAATCGTAATAAAGCAACGGCGCTTGTTATGTTATTGTATTGTTCAACAAGACAAAGAATCATTCACACGTCATTTTTATCTACTTTTAATGACTGGAAGACTTGAAAATGATTAAAAAATATTAGAAAACAACATGAGATTACCTTATAGATAGTAGAGAAGATTTTATAAGGCCTAATAAATTGTAAAGCAATTTTAAAATGCTAAGTAGTTAGGGTTGACTCAAGCACTAAATAAAAAAAAATTGACGTCATTTACAAAAGTAAAAAAAAATACTCTTTATGTTTTCTATAAAGGTAAGAGAAAACTGAAAGCAAAACATTGTCTAAATAGTACTGAAAGAAGTGTCTGCTATGAATCTATTGGCTTAAAATATTCAAGATTTTCTATTTTACTAAAAATGAATATTTTCTTCCTAAAAAAGTTAATAGATATTTCCAAATTCGATATAATTTTTCGTAGTATTCAGCGTGCTTGCAGTAGCCCACCACTGTCCGCAGTCTCATATAAATGCACGGAGACGTTTCACTCGCTACATTCAATACATTGACTTCTAATCGCGTCATACATTTTTTCCGTTTAATTTTGAAGTACCAAACTCGATTTGTGTTTTGATTTTTGGATTTTTTTAATAGTGTTTTTGTGATATTTTTTTTAAAATGACCTTTAAGGTAAGCTATTTAAATTGCTAATTATTAAAATAAATTGATTTATGACATATTAGTTGTTGCTCGCGACTTCGTCCGCGTGAAATTAAATAAAAACACCTATGTTACACACTGATAACGTAGCTTTTTATTGATCAAGATTTTTTGAAATCGGCCATTTAGTTTTTGAGTTATTTCAATACTTACAAAAATACAAATCTTCCCTCTTAATAATATTAGCATAAATTAAACGGCTTAAGCTTTTAACAATATTGTAAGCCCTATCCTGTTTTGCATGTGATCAGTTTTTTTTTTATTCAAGAGAGATTTCAGCGTATAAATAAGTGACACTAATAAGTGTGGTGATGTGCGTAAATCGTATATCGGTTCCTGTTCTATGTGTTGTTGTTAACAACTACTAATTACATTTATTTACATACGGAAAGATAACAACTTCCTTTGTGGCGGTGGTGCGAGTCGATTGAAAGTTGTCAAGTGAAAATATATAACCTAGGAAGTTATTTTCCCCCCCAAAATGTTTCCCATCAGAGATTATATAACTTATTGTGTTGAAGGAAGTGTAATTCATTAAAAAAGTTAATACTTTATTTTTTTAATCATTCGTCATAAACCGCTTACCTCCAACAAAATCATGGTCATTGTAAACGTTTTTTTTTAAACTATTTTTTCCTTCTATAACTCTTTCATAATAACATATCTAAACAGATGTATTTATTTTATTTCAGCTCGCATTATTAGTGTTGTTCGCGACGTGCGCTCACGGCCGCCTCTTCACATACTACCGGCCAGCGGACCTGCACCCGGAGCCGGCTCTCGTCCACGAGGAGCCTCAGCTTGTGTTTGACCATCATCACATATCCGAAGACGAACATGTAGATTATTATGTAAGCATCTAAAATGATTTAGCTTATGCTGATGATTAATTTATTGTTTTACAAAGATTTAGACTCAGGGTTCACTTACTCACTCAGGGTTGTGTAAAGGTTACTTTCAAAATTCCTTTGAATATTCGTTTAGAATATTTTGAACGACCAGTCAAGACAAAGTCGTTGAACTGTATGAACTAAGAGGTTAGTTCACATAAGGTTCCCCAGCTGGTTACGCTCCGATTGCGCTTTCGTTCGATCACTTTCTTTGATACAACCTTTACGGTTACTGGCGACTTCTATATTTAGGCCTCTATCTTTTTTCTCAATGAATTGATTTTGTTTTATTTTGATCACAAAATTAACTTATGAAAATGTGATCTTTAAACAAAAATATTATTAACTTATGCTTTAAGTTTATAACTTTCATAACTTGCAGCCATATTAACGAAGCTACATTATTACTTAAAGTGTATACAAAATGTCTCTTACATCCAACTATAGTTTCAGTTGCGGCTTTCTCTTTAATTGCTCCAAACAATAGTTAAACGTTTCCACTGAGCATCGTGTTGTACAGCAAGGTGCAAGTTAAAAGGCTCTTTTTATCTCTTTGTGACGAAAGGATTTCTCACAGACGAGGTTGCTCTTCCTGTGAAATATACCGTCGGTTGAAATGTTACGTACAATTTCAAGTTTGGTACAAATATAAGCGGAGTCAGATTTTAAGAAACGCTTCTCTTTACTTGTATACCAATGTATGTATACCATGTATACCAAAAACGCGCTATAGGTATAACTTAAAACAAAAGTTAAAGTTAAAATGCAACAATCAGATTCTATTTAAAATTATAGGCTCTTGTTTGTTGTAATATTATTAAAACTTAGGTAATATTGCCCGCTCTCAGTTGTTCACTTGATAACAGCGTGGCGAAGGAAATGCCGTTGCGTAAGCGCACGTAAGTGTTTTTACCGTACATTGGGAGCGACGAAGCGCTTGGCGTTTCTAAAGAAATTTGTGTTCTGTCACTTCCTTAAAACATTGCCAATTATGTTTTTACGCTTCGTTTACTCTATCAGTTCAATTTAGAACATGATTTTATACATTTTCTCATAATGTTAAAGAGACAAAAGAAAATGCAGAATAGATTTCAAACAATTTAATTAATGTTTAGTGTTATAACGAAAGTTATGATCATCATTTTTAACCTACGTGCAGCTAGAAATAAACAACTTTAAATTGTCTTGTTAAAATGAAGGTTATTGCCATATTATGACAAATGTAATAAATTACCTTATTTATAATATTACAGGCGTATCCAAAGTACGAATTCAAATATGGCGTCAATGACTTCCATACGGGCGACATAAAGACACATCACGAGAGCCGAGACGGTGACGTCGTCAAAGGTAAATGATAATTTATTCTTCTTTTTAAATCTCATGCTCAAATCATTGAGGCAAAGCTAACCATGGACCATGAACAAATACCGGTGCAGTAAAAACGTCACCAAATAATCAACCAAGCAAGTTCCGGTTGTAATATTTATTTGGTGGAAAATGTCTTATACTTGAGAAATGTAAACTAAATGCAATTACTACAAAATAGCGAGATAACTTTGATATGAAATACTTCGTGGTTATTGTTCGGGACTACTAAAATAATAATTACCGGCTCACTATACATCCCCTGGAGGACAAAAACCTGTTACACCGACCCTACGGGAGTAGGATAAGGAGAACGATGATGTTGATGAAGATATACGTCCCCACTGATGGGCTCGGAGCTTATGCTAAGTTAGGAGTTACTAGATAGTGAAAATAATACAAATCTTATGATCTATTCATTATTATTTAATAACTTTACAGGGCAGTACACAGTAGTGGAACCAGACGGCTCAATTAGGACAGTTGATTACACCGCCGACAAACACAATGGTTTCAACGCAGTGGTACACAGGACCGCACCAATAACCCCCCACGAAGCAGCCCATTATAAATTTGTTGAACATTAGATTTATGTTTGTTAATAATTTGGAAAGATTTCAACGTTTATTATGAGTATCTTGTATGTTTCTTATTTATTTCTGTTATAACATAATTTATGTTATAGTGTTAAGTTGAAATGTTTGTATTCGGAGTTAATTCCGATCTCGTTTTTGTTATTTCTTGGTTTATTTATTGTTGTTTTCACGCGTGGTACCTGACCTATCGTTAGTTGTGTTACTATTAAGTCATTATTTTAGTGTAAGTCGCTATTATTATTATATTATAATGTTGTATTTTAAATGTTAATAAAATAAATTGAAGTTTTAAATATGTCTAATTTATTTTTACCTCTGCTGTACGAATTTGTACATACTAAAATACTACGTCGTATAAAATCTGTATGAGTAGCAGATACGATCAATTTAATAGAAAGATTATCTTACTTCTTACTAATATTATAAATAGTAGTAAAAAATAGCGAAAGTATAGATGGATGGATGTTTATTAGAGTTTGTAGCCTAAATGGCTGAAAGACGCTGGCGAAAACTAGTAGTATATACTTACAGTAAAACAAATGTTCTCTAGAGTTCTAATGTTTTGGCAATGGATAGACGTGAAAAGTAGCATATAAAAAATAGAGTAATAAATACCCATTGCGCAAAACATGTGCCAACTTACCGTCAGCGCACCTCAGCGGATGTTTTCAGAACTAATAAATACTTAACATGTTTTCCACAGTTTAAGTTCTCACTATTGTCACAGATGGCGCTATCCTCAGTTAGCTTTTGTATAACATACGACATATCTTTATTTAACACTGTAAAGTAGAAAAATCATATTAAATAAATTGGTGTCATATTTACACTCTTCTTTAAAAATCCAAACAATGTTTTAATTGACATATTATAATCAAAAACAATCATGTTGCGATGCTAAATTTTCGAGTTTGACCAATATTCTCGGGTGACACAAAACCAGCCACTTTTCGTTTCTTTTTCTTAAAATGTATCTTTAACATAAATGAATTATACGAGATGACTTTCAGATTACTTTTTGTTTACTACAAATTTCATTATTTGCTATTTGGAATGTATAGAATACATTATGTTTCCAAACTATTGCGAAGTAACATCAGTGTAATTGTAACGTATCGGTATCAGAGTGAACAGCCGCTTGTGTGATTTTAGCAACCATTGCACAAGCATGTCAATGTCCGAGTTCACTCCATTTAACGCCCTAGTTTTCATGGGAACCGAATCAGTTCCTAAATGCTTAACTTTAACTAAACCATCTTCAAATAAAGAAAACAAACTCTAGTAGCGAAGAACGAACGAACGGCTTACTTTGAGAAATGTTGTAAGTTAGGGGTTATTAAAACCTAAATGTATGTAACATGTAACAAGAAAAGGGCAGAATATCAGTAATAACAACTATAAATATAAATTTTGAGAGCAACAACGGTAAAGATAGGTCTCGGAAAAGATGGATGGATTGCGTAGAAGGTAATTAAGCAGAGAGTGAGACAGGAATGTCAATTGATCTTTTTGAGCCAAAAGCTCTCTTTGAGTTTCCTAAAAAAATTACTAACCGTGGTCATACATTAAGCGAATTTTTAATAATAAAACTAAAACTATAACGGGAAAAGCATAAAATTTCCACTAACACTATTTACGCTTTCGTAAAGAAAATATCTCCACGAATAATCAAGGAAGTGTTCTATAATAATCTAGGCTACATGAAGGCTCACAGAAATCCCGCACATGCTAAGAATGTAATCTGCATGTGCTGGGTCATTCAGCCGTGCGAAACTTTTCTCAATTATCCGCTGTGCTGTGCGAGGAAACTTCGTTTTCGGAAGCTAGCCCCGCCTACCAAGGCTGTCGCTCACTACTGAATAAGGCCAGTTATAAATGCATGTGAACCCCCTATTGTAGTACTCAGGGTTTAGACACAAAGTAAGCCAGTCGTATCTTAAGATCCTATTTAATTTTTGTGCTATAATGTGGAGATATCAATGTTTGCTTTTAGTGATATTGCAAGTTGTATTTGCTAGACCGAAGATAAATTTAGGCTTCGAACATGGCTATAATGATTATTACGTAAGTATGTTTATGGTATATTCACATCAACTTTATGAGGTTGTAAGAACATCATTATTTGATTTGTACACAATTTTATAACTGTAGTATATTGGTTGTCATATTTTTCATAGTAGCAATTCTATAAATAAATTTTGCTAAAGACGACCTTAACATTAGATAATTATAAACAAGAGTTTTTAATCTAAACCAGAAAATAAATGTTGCGCTAAGTGTGTGTTGTGCGGCTTTAGACATTAATTTAGTAAAAATATATTAACATTAATATGAAACTTCGACAGTTCCTCAATCTAATATAAAACGTTACCTAAACAGCGGTTTAAACGCAGCATGTTTGATGAATTGTCGCATGTTCTACCTTACCTTCTTAATCTACGCCGGCAAAGTATGTACGTATATAGGAGGCATATGTAGCGAAATCAATTATGATTGTATGAAAACATCAAAAACTTTTTAACGTCAAGTTTTTAAAGAAAAAAGCATGTGAAATTATTAATTCAATACCACACGTTTCCTTCAATTCCTATTTATACAATGGAGTGCCGTAACTTCCCATGCCTTGTATTGACGTTACGTCTTTTCATTTCTGTTACATAATGTAATGAGCATTTATATGTCTTTTATGCTGTTTACAAACATGTCTGACGAGGTTTTAACCCACATATCCTAATGCAAATGCAACACAGGTTATATTAGTGTTTAAAATCTTATTAAAATATTGAAGACTTAAGTACCTACATATCTGATTATCCTACTATGGCATTGGGAGTTCTTACTCTCTCCTAGAAGTCATTTTAAAAATAAATGACGAAAATACGAAAAAAAACTAAATTCTTTCGCATTTTCGTAGAGGGCTACGAACTAAGAACAGGGGTTCTTTGTAGTTTAATGGCAATTTTGCTCAGAATCGCTTATTTATTATCAAAAAATCAAGGTTACGTAAAGTTTATCTTAATGAGAGATAAAACTATTTTCAGGAACGTCCACGATATGCTTTTACATATGGAGTCGCGGACCATTCGACGGGCGATGTGAAGTCACAACATGAAAGTCGAGATGGAGATGTTGTCAAGGGTTTGTTTCCGTCATACTAATCATACTGTCTTACTAATGTTATAAATGCGAAAGTTTAGATGGATGGATGGATGTTCGTTAGAGTTTGTACCCTTAACGGCTGAACGGATGTCGATGAAATTTGGCATAAATGTGAAAGTGGGCATGATGATAGTGAGGAAGAACACATAGGCTGCTCATTTTTTTTTAATTTGTCGGACTGAGTCGCAGGCGAAAGCTAGTGTTTAATAACATGTAAGATAATGAAGAATAGTGGCGTGGTAGTAGGTTAAAATGTATATATCAATTATCTCCTTTTTATGCATATTTATGAGGTGTTGCTGCACCACATTGTAATATGATCAATAAATGTTGCCATGAGAGTGTATTCCACACTTTACAATACTCAGAGTATAGTGCAAGTAACACACAAATGTCGTCAATGATCCTGAAGTTGTAAGTATTAAACAGTTTTTTTTATTTTCCAGGACAATATTCTTTAGTGGAGCCAGACGGTTCTATACGCACAGTGGACTATACAGCGGACCCTGTGCACGGCTTCAACGCTGTGGTATCCAAAATAGGGCCGAGTGTGCACGCAGCGCCGGTTACACCGATCCCTCCAGTTCCGGTTCAACCCATTATAGGCGTTTTACCCAAACCAGTGCAAGTTGTGCCTAAGCAAATCATATATGCATCTCCAGCACCATACGGTAAGATTTTTATGATAGAAATTTGTGGTAATTAGATTATAGAAGAAGTAAGATATCGACTTTATGACGGACAATGAACATTTAAGATATAAAAAGTATTTTCATGGTTGACATGGTCTAAGGAACTCACGTCTTTATATCCAGTAGCAATGAACCATCAAGGTTTTAACATAATTCATTCAATCATGACTCGGAACAAAAACCTAAAGCTTTGTTAAATACAGTATCATTGTTATAATCATCGCCCAGAGTTGGATTATCATACTTACAGTCGCACTAAGAGCGGCCGCACACCTTTGACTAAAAAATCACAAAACTGTGGTACGATCATCGATTGTTCCGCAATTCAACTGTTTAAAGCTAAAGAATCAAAGTGCGACTAAACAGTTCCGCGATAGTTAGAATTATTTTGTGGTCATTTAGGGCGAAGCTCTCTCAATCTAAATTTACACTGTCTTCTATATATCACTACGTTTGTAGCGGTTTATATTTAAAATATGTTTTATATTTAAGAGTGGTAGTGACCGCTTTAACATCTTAGCACGAATGGGCCGGCACGTCCGATGTAATACCACGACCACACAGAAGATAGGCGTGAAATGGAAGCAATCCCGTGTTTCTTCTGATGAGTGTGGTGTCGGAGGCCTAATTTAAGTCCCCTTCTCTTGCCACCCTTTTCTTATAAGTAGAGGATGGGAAGGGGAAGTGGATTTGACGGCGGAGGAGATGCATAGGAAGGGACAATATCCTCTTTATGTGCGTCTCCTCCTCCGTCAAATAAGGGTAGGCAACGCATCTGCAATTGAGGATGTCTATGGGCAGCGGACGCTTCACCATTGTGGCGGATTCAGGTGGCCGGTTGTTCCTTTGCCACCTTATGTTATAAAAAAAATCCAATGGCCAAGGAAAGACTTAATGAAGCTGTTTTGTTAATAAAGTTGTTGCGGCGAAATATTGTTCAGTTTTATCACGTACTATGTTCAGTAAAGTCCCATAGACTTCGTTAAGAAATAAAAACAATGTGTAAAACAGATAAAACAGCGTCAGTACGGGTATGCCTAATTAGTGGTGGATAACGAATCGTAACTCCATTGTGTTGGGCGCACCATTGTTTATTCTTTGCGAAAGGAATTCACCTTTTGTTTTGTTTTTCAGCTTTTCCCAAGGTCGAGGGGCCGCACTATCCAGAATATGACGAATTTGTACTCGACGGACCGTATCAATTGTCATCTAAGAATTTTTATTAGGTTCCCATATTCATGTTACATATTGTTATAATGAAAAAAGGTATTGTTAGATGGTTACGTGTGAACGACGTAATGCTTTTTTAATAAGAATTGAGAATGCTCTATTAAATCAACTTTGTTGTTAATTTTTAATGAAACAATTTTGTCTTTTAGCAATAAGATAAAATATATTGTTATTTCTAAATGAAAATTAAATTAATTAATAAAGATAACTATTTTTTTAAAAACTCTCATATAAATCTCAACCATTAAAAATATTTATATTTATAAAGAGCCGAAATATGTTTTAGAAATTGAATTATTTTTTTAAACACAAATGATTACGGTCAGTCGCAATGTCTTTAGAAATGTATTAAGAGCACCCTGGAGATATTGTTTGTTTTAGTAAATAATATGGGGTCTAAATTGATTGATGAATGTAGGTCAATAAAGTGTAATTAAGTGAATTGTATAAATATGAAAAATACATGTTTAGAAGGCTTTTTATATTAAATTCAGATTTTTATTTAAATTCTAGGTCATCTCCTTGTTTCCTGATTCAATCGCAAATTTGTCTATCTTGATAAACCGCTTGTTTTTAAGGTAAGAGATCAAATAATGTATTAGCTCTTGAACTTAGTCCACGATTCTGTTCCGTTAACGCCTGTGATTTATAAATAGCAGCATGTTAGTATAGGTATGTCATGAAATTTGCTACATAGTTTTTTACAGTATTTTAAAAATAGTCAGTGAAGGCGTCTAATCAATAGAGGTTTACCATAGATTTAACACATATATGATGACTGAAAAGGTTAACAATTTCTAAGTAGATCGAGAGGTTCTAAACCAAATCAAAGCTTTAACTTAATCAACAATAAACGTTAATTACGAGTATAAAAGACGGTTTTAAATATTTTATAGTACAGTTTGATATACCTCTATTGCACCATTTATGTAAATAGTAAAAATATCGGCGCTAAAGATTTATAACTTCAATGTTTACAAACATCACAGCAAGGTTAGTGCCACTGGCATTAGGCTATAAAGAATTTATAATTAGTCGTTTAGATTTATGAGAAAAATATTTAAAACTCAAATGGTAAATGGCCTTGACATTACAAATCAACAAAAACGTGATTCCATGCAGACACGTTTTGTAGCAGTAAGAAAAATGACACTGCGTTCTTCCAAACTATTTCCATGTTAAATTTCATACAATTCAACAAACCCTTCAGTAGTTTCATGTAAGTAGATATCTATCAAAACTTACTCTTTCATAATAGTATGATTATTGCCTATATTTTCTTCCAAGTTAATCATAATTCATAACAGGTGTCAGTTAAAACAACCCGATTGTTTATTCTCAGACGTTTCCGTATGCACCCTTTATTGCGCCTCGAGATACTAAATGCAAATTGGAATTTGATTTCACTATAAAATCAAGTAATAAATTACAATACAAGAAAAGTTAATATTGTAAAAAAATGAACAGATTTTGATGACTCAAATTGTAAACATTTAAAATGAAAGTAGAAGTTTATTATTGAATTTCAATAATATTAAAAAGTCCAAATTCAAAGTTTCTCACCGTTATCAATATGTCCTTATGTATAAGAAACTCAAAATGATTATTTCGACCTTTCGTTTCTTGATTATTAATTTCAATTTTTAAAGAACGCATTCACTTTAACATTTAAACAAATGTTAATATTTATCAAGAACCAATAAAATAGTACGAATGTCCTTAATCTTTACAATAATGTATGAGGTCGCTAAAAATCGCTACCAAAGTGTTGTTGCACTTCTTGACCAATATTAAAAGAAATAACACAAGTATCACAATGAGCTCAACATAAAAATATTAACACCTATAAAGATATTGAACTTCTAACTATACCGCTGGAAAATGTTTTCAACTAAGAATCATCTTATTTAAATATTATAAATGTGAAGGTTTAAATGGATGGATGTTTGTTAGAGTTTGTAGCCTAAACGGTTTAATGGATCTCGATGAAATTTCGCACAGATATAGAGGATAGTCTGGAAGAACACATAGGCTATTCACTTTTGTTTTTTAATTTTACGCGAACGAACACACGGTCGGGAGCCAGTAATTATGTACATCAAAGGAGGTTACAAACAGGATATCGCTCAAAGAGATAAAAGAAGGGGGGTTTTTAAATCCTCTTTATTTTTTCGTATCGTATCGTGACCGCTATTCATAGGCATTTGTAATCCCGTCATAATTTCTAGAATTTAGTATCTAACATCATTACCACGTTAGAATTAGTCTAGCGTATACCAATGTCATGTTCACTATGTTATCTAATAAAATTAACATTATACAAATTAACAATTATAAGTTCAAGATCATCTAATAATTCACAACGCGAAAGAGACACTGACGCATACACGGAGATGAGTACTCCATTCGTTCCGGATTCAACATAGTCACGATTTATTTATGAATGTCGAATTCCTCAGAGGCGATGGCCGATTAATCACCATACGAACGTTAAGGTTAGCTAAATAGATAACTATTCTATTTGTTTTTCACAACTGTACTTGAAAATATAATTTTATGGAAGCAGTAAATGAGAGCTATCTGTACACTGGACATGATCACAACCAACCAACAATGTCAATCTAGTCAAAGACATATCAGAACATAAGAAGGTATAAAGTGTGGCATGAAAATAACAGAGAGCTCCTATATTATAATTTCTAACATATCGTTAGACAAAACACAACCGTATAATAGGGAAGTAGAAGGTCTATTATCTAATGTCAAATTAACGCTTGTTAGTGTTGTAGTCACAAGGATGTTTAGTCCGGTGATAGGCGCTGCCATCGGATGGTTCTGTCAGTTTAACTCTTAATTACCTGATGTTTTAAATTTTTTATTGGGGCTATAAATCGCATTGGGCACCTACAATTTTATTTTAATATTAGGTTGTTTACCTTTGACTGATAATCTTCAAGTTAGAAAACAAAAAGGAGCATTTCAAGAAAATATGTAAATATCGTTTTGATTTTTTTTTTACTATATTTCCCCACTAGTAACATACATAGTAAAGGGTACACTTATACGTTTTGTAAATCGATTAAAAAAAATCAAGCTTTTAGAAATAGGGTTTGGTACAGAAAGAGCGAGCTATCATAATTTAGTTTAACTTACTACTGAGGTCAGACATCTTGGTTTATAAATATCTCTTAATGAGTCAATTACAATTGAGATGTTACGTAATTTATTTTGAAACAACTAGAACCGGTACTAGGCTTTTTGTTGGCAGTAAAAGTTAAGTGTAACTTTATAAAACGAGTAGAGTGTCAATAGTTCATTAGTTCTACTATCTTGTTAGTCTACTGATGAAATTAAGAATAAAAAAATGAATAAATCTAAAGAGACCATTGATATAGATCTGACGAAGCGCTACTAAGTCACGTCAATGAAGCAACATTGTATGAAAGCTTAGCTACGCCAATTGCAATCAATGCTCGAGGCATTATTTGACGAGTGACATTAAAAAGTTATGGGAACCCGAAGACCTTTCGGTATGTTTGCAATGACATGCATCGATAATTCGTCATACTCATCATTGTATAATTGTTAGCTCGAGTGTACACCGAAATAAAGGAAATATTTATGTTAACTTATGCTATAAACTAAGGTCAATAAACAATGTAAGCGCTTATACGAGTACAAACGACGTAACTCGGAAGAATCAGTCTTAACGCCTGTCGGAAAATTCTCTGCAATATTGCTTTATGAAACGTGCTGTAGCTCATTAGTAAAGCGTTATCTATTTTATTTATCGAAATCCGTTTCGAAATCCTTGTCATAAATATTTTCTAGTAGGCATATTAGCAACTAGATTTAATTCTATACATTGTTTGTATAGTTTGTGTGAACCATCGTTAGGTTAAATCTAGGCTGGTAAGGCAGGTAACCCTGCATGACATAATAAACCCAGTATTTATGTTATGTTAGATAAAATTCACTTCCTAACTCTTTGTTTACTTCCTCAAAATAGCTTTGATTCCTTTCTAATAATAACCAACTTTAAGTTGATTATAAAAGTATGTTTGTATCGAACTCGCATGTTCGAAAATCTCATACAAAATCCCTTATAATGCAAGACACTAAAATGTAAGCTTATAATTTCTAGAGCAAGTACAAATACGTACATAATGATCTGTAAGTATACATAAAGTGTTCATTGACTGTAAACACGTCTGTTAAAAGTTGTTAATAGCCTTTCGAAATTACCAAATAATTGTAAAGTACTTTCAGACGGAAAAAAAGTGAGCAACAAAATTATAGTATTGAGTGTCGGGTGCGATCACTAGTGCGGATAATTGCCGCTGACTGATCCGAGTTAACTGTAGCAATTACGATGATACTGTACGATCAAGAACTGGAGCCGACAATTACCTTTTGTTGCACTTTTAATGTTATCTGGAAGTGAAGGTACGGACGGGTTCGGAACAAAGTAAATTATTATTTATACGCTTTACATCTGTTGTGATTCTTTATTATTCGTTGTGCAGGAAGGTGCAAATTATTCGCACTTGATGTCTAAACGATTTTATAGAGAGCTGTTGCTCCCGACTTTGTCGGCGTGAAACTTCAAACAATAAAAAACATAGCATATTTACAGTGATACCGCAGATTTTCAATGGCGAAAGAATTTTTGAAATCGGCTCAGTAATTTTTGAGTTATTTCAATACATACAATAATCCAGAAATACAAGTCTTTCCTTTTGTAATATAAGTATAGATTAAATTGTCTTACAGTAATTGTAATTCCGCTTTATAACGCGTAGAAACGTTTTTCAGCATGTTTCTTATGTTAGATGATTGGAAAATTGGTCTGGCTAAAACTTTTTAATCATATACGGAGTAGATTCCTCGTAAGATTCACTGCATTCAGAACATTTTCTGATCTACTGTTGTTATTAGTATGTTTTACATTTTTCAAATGTGCAAGTTTCCTCACAAAATTACTATTTAATTTTTTTATATGCTTTTAAAACATCTTACATCGCAATAAAAATATTTATTACCGCTTTTGACTAAATTCAGTTTTCTTATATGAAACATAAATCGTTAGCGCTAACTAATGTAATGTCGCAAAACTTTTCAGATATGTATAGTCTCATATTTTCTCAGTAAGTTTCCGTAAAAAGCAAGTGATACCTAACATCTGCGCTTTATAAATCAGCAATTAACATGAAACACTATTTATATACATGTTTAAATATTTAGTAAACCTTTTAAGGTGAATTTAGATGTTTCAAAATATACCTCATTGGGATTATTTGTCGTATTTTAAAACGCATTGCGAATTAACAAGTTACGTTCGATTTATACTTGCGTTTAACTTGGCTTAGATTATGGAAGCATAAAAGTCATCACCAACAAGGAGCTGCAGGTTCCTTGCTGGAATTTAAGACGATGCGTGGTTAATGGCCGGTATCCCAGTTACATTTAACCATTCGTTGAGTTTTTGTTTCGATAACTTCATAAAATTCGTTTTTAAACTACCTAACTTGAGTTTTGCTCCGTTAAAATTTGTCAACTTAATACTAATAAAGCTCTAGGTAGTGACAAAATAAATGGAAACTTCAGTAACCCAGTGTAAGTCTACTTTAAGCTTTAATGCTATACAAAATAAGTTTTGTTAATCTTTATTATTTTATTTAGCTTACGTTAACCTGTCTTGATCTTTTTAAAGTAAGATGGTATCTATGTGCCTTTAAGCACTTTGTTTTGATACTTAATTCTGCTTAAAGTGAATTACAAAACTATCTAAACGTTTGCATCACCGTTTAAATGCAGTTTTGATCAATTGCAAATTAAGAGCATTTTTATCAATTAATTTGTTGTGTTGGCAATTTTTGACATTTAATAAATGTCACAAAATGCAATTCGACAGTCACATTAACAACCGTAATAGATGTTTGCAATTACATCGTACAGATTGTACTTAATGCAATACATACCAAAACACTTTGTACTTAGCAACTTTGCCTGTTTTTTAAATGTAAAGTAGTAAGAATTTGATTTAGCACACCGGGAATAAATTCTGCTCAACTTGACAACCCTATTACTTGGTACAAACGGTATAATGCTTAATGGTACAACATATGGAAATTCATTCTTTACTCTAGTGTACTTCAAAACGTAAAATTATTTCATGCTTGTCTTTTCTGTTTCTTTATAATTCTGTATCTGTCTTTACCAGGTTTAGCCCTCGACTGCGTCTACGCGGAATAAAAAATAATTACTATGATAAATGTAGCCTATGTTATATAGTATTATTGTAGTATCCAATCGGTAAGTGTTTTTGAGTTATATTCGTTACATTAAAAAGTACAAATCTTT
This sequence comes from Papilio polytes, assembly GCF_000836215.1. Lineage (NCBI taxonomy): Eukaryota > Metazoa > Arthropoda > Insecta > Lepidoptera > Papilionidae > Papilio > Papilio polytes. The sequence goes on from NW_013524901.1 coordinate 2,907,648, forward strand.
CCTACTTACATTAAGTAAGTATAGATTATTGTAATGCAGGGCAATGCAGAAATCCATATTATCTTCAGTACATTATTTTCAATTTTGGTAATCTTTAATACAGAAGTATTTTTAATATTTTTATCGAAATGTTTTAATTAACTATTTATTACAAATTCATGCTAAAACGGTTTTCCTTATTTTGCAAATAAAAAGAACATAACAATTTTATTATAAACAAAACGTATTTTTTTAATTAAAAAATGACGTAACATTTTCAATTAACGTCGGTAATGACTTCATATAAACGACTACTCCTTCTAAAGCTTTAAAACAAAGTGACAAGCGTCCTTAAAAGAAAAAAATATGACGTTTCGAAAGGAGTCCCATGTCGCCGGCATGATATTTAAATAACACAAGTTAACATTGGTCCAATATAAGAAGTAAGCTTCGTAACCTTGACTTTTACGTACTCCCGCGCTTCCGACGAGCGACAGATATATCGGCGTGCGACCGGCCGTTTGTACATCCTACTAAGTTACTACGTCTATTACATACTAGTTAGTATTTTTAGCATCATATAAATGAAATACTTGATCCAAAAGGTAAAATGAATCCAAAAAAAAAATTGTAAAATGTATCAATTACATGGCAGTTAACGTTCGATGCTCTAAGTGTATGAATTACTTAAGTAATATGTTTTTACGTAGAAATGTATAACTTAAGTCTTCTTCAATTGTCTTATTAGTGTGGTAAAAAAGTTATGAATGTTCTTCAAACAAAAAACTCGAATCAATTAAGTTCTGTGAACAGTATATTACGAAAGTTCCAAAATCTTATTTTAAAATGTGGTCCAATGAAAGTAAAGCCTTTATCTGTAAACCAATTCAATTGCTTTGTATGTAAATTGTGAAGGCGGGTAAGTGTTGACAACTGATGGTCAATGTCTTATTAGCAATATCCATCGAAAATTGCATTTGTACGTAAGCTGTTTAAAGTATTAAATGTTCATGATAACATAACTGGTCTGACTATAATAAGCATTGTTTAAACTTAATGGTTAATGCCACCGATCAGTTGTGAACTCCGTCAGTTTGTAAAAAGACAATGAACGGAAGGTCCATTTCTGTGTTACAAGTTCCTAATTTAAAGATTTAATAGTCAATTAGAAAGTACTTGGAATGTTTAGTTCGACAAGTTGTTAGTATTTTTCCACTCCTGAGTCCATTTTCAGTCTGTGGTGATCCGAGACATCTAAGTGACACGGCCTAAACAGAAATTAAGATGATAAAGTTTCAAATCTATACGTGACATATACAATGTTGCATTAAAACAAAACTATTAATACTAGTATTAAATACTGAGGAACGCGGAACAATTTAATGTCTTGCAAAATATTTGCTTGCACGAGTAAATTGTTCAAGAGTCAACTGAATCCAAACGAATGGATCGACCGGAACCCGTGAAGCGTGATGCTTCGAGGTCGGTTTTATTTAGAAGGTCGAAAGCTAAGATGAATATAATGCCAGTTTCACACGAGTGTAGTACAGTGAAGCATCAGTACATTATGCAGTACTGTTGCGAGATATAGCAGTATTCTTTTAGAAATATAAGTATACTTCACTAATGTTATAAGCAGAAAAATTAAAAAAAAAAATTTGTATTGAAATAACTCAAAAAGTACTGGGCCAATTTCAAAAATTCTTTCACCGTTAAAAAGCTATGTGTATATTTTTTTATTTCACGCAGACGAAGTCGCGAGTAACAGCTAGTCTAATTCAAAATTAGCAGTACTGCGCTATCTACTGCGTATCAACATTACCCACGTGTGAAACGGTATTAGTTCTGAAACCTAATACGAGATGGAATGTAATGCACGCACCATGTTGGGTGTGCGATTCATATACGAAACGGTCCATGTCAGTTCTTAGCCTATTTGAAAATCTTTGCTTATTTTCAAAAGCTTTATATAGAAAATAAAAATTATTAAGAGTAAAATTTTTAAAATTGTGTCAATTAATTTTAGTAGCATGTTTGTTGCACATTTGGCTTATGATTTGTTATAGTGAATAGTGTTGACATATTTTTCATTACTTTACTGTCCGTAAATAGAATATCATATTGATATAATTTTTAATATTTACTATACAAACTTCTTGTTAAGATAGTCCTATTATTAAAGAGACATATGATGCTTAGATGTCAAAAAGAGTAATACACTTATCTTTCATAGTTTCTTTGACACGGAAACCATTTTAATCTGTTTAATTAAAAAAACCTTTTGCTCTTTAAATGTAGTAATTCTTTACGGGAATTTTGATCTTACACTATTTAAAACGTTTTAATCTGACAGCTAGTTTAAAGCGCATAATTTATAATGGCATTTCCTGAACTTGCCATTTGTGATTCAGAATAAACAGAATTGCATAAGGAATAATTTCGTTACAAAACAGTAAACAAAAACCTACTTATATTTTATGGCTATCTGCGACTGTGTCTGCACAGAATTGTACAAAAAATTGTAACCAATAGACTGTTATCTGGGGATATGAAGCTTCCCTTCAGTAGTTTCAATGCAAACAAAAAATCTATTCTCTTTATGAGAAAAGATACGTTTTCAATTTGTGAACATACAAGTGTAATAAAATTTTCTCCTTCATAAAAATTGTCATAGAAATTTTGTAATGTAATAGAATTTCAAAAGCATATTTTTATTTTTATTTCACTTTATAATTCATATGGTGAACCGTTCTTTGTAAATTAGAGCCATTAGGCTGGTGGCGATTTAAAAATAATTCCTAGTAATTATTACTGTGACTATCGAATCGTGTAATTTAAAATTAACATTTAAAATACAGACACGTTCCAAGAGCTTTTAATACTTAAAAGCTTTTATTGAACGTTTAAAAAAGTCTTTATGAACTTAAGAGCTGTTAAATGGTTGATCTAATTGCTTATTTCATTCTAATGGATGTTTACGTACTATTTATTTTTAAGGTCACATACTTAACACACGACCAAATATGTCGAGATGTTTACGACGGTATGATATAGAAATGCAGGTGCGCATAAAAATGCAATCGCTAATGCAAGGAAACTTTACAGAAAACTGAGCAACTATAGGTAGCATTTTTAATAAAGACAAGTTTTGAAGAAGAATGTAATTTTAAGTGACAGTAATGCCTTAACATACATTGAGCTTTTTTGTTTACCGCTAAAAAACTATTTTAGTGGCGTAGAAGTAGATCGAACTCGTTTTGGTATCACGTCGTGTTGATGTCGGCCCTGAGGCCTTCGGGCTCGCGACGTGAGCGACGGCAGACGAGCCTTTAATTAATGCCTTATCCTCGCCGCATCTATACAGAGTCTCGCCTCTTACACGTTAATAAATACGTTGTGTAACAGTAAGTATCCACAGCCAATGTTCGTCTACAAAAACATATCTACATCCCTTACATTTTCTTGAAACAAAATAGAGACAACCGGTAATTTAAAAATGGAACTTATGGGTCGTATTAACTTACGTTTACATTCTCAAAGGTTATTGTTCATTTACCAGTGAAGCACGACAATACAAGGAACTGGATGATATTTCGTAGTATTAGTTGCTATTTAGTATGCGTTAATTATAAGCACTTTTACAGGAAAAAAATAACATTGCAGTCTAAGTGGTAATAACATGGTCAAAATTAAAATTTGGAAATCACCTACTTCAATGTTATATCTCGATACTATAAAAGTATTTTAACACTGAAAGAAACAGCACATGATGTAAAACTAGTACTGGCAGGAAGTTAAAATATCTATGTTTGATTTTATTGAATTTTACAATGTGAGTTGTCTCACGATCAATATCAATATTGACTGATTTTGTTTTCTCTCTCAATTATTTAAAATATGAAATATACTTTTTGTCTAGCGAGGTTAGAAAAAAGACTAGCGTCATTACATCCGCAAGTAAAAAAAAAAAATGTTTTGGAAAGTTATAACTGTCCTTGAAAAAATTTGCTAGACGGAAAAAAATATTCTTGGTATGTTTTCTGTCTTAATTACAAAACTAGCGCTAATACTAAAGTATACAAGTTCAATAAAGTTTTCGCAAGATGACAGAACACTTGGGAAGTGTTTTATTCACAATGAAAGATGGAAAGCAATAATCCTTTCACCTCATTCTCACGATCGAAATTTATATTACTTAGTAAAATTGCAACCGGCTTCGAATACAAACGACGAAACGTGAAGCAAATGTCACTTAACAAACTGAAGCTTAGCAAGAAAATGTGCGCTTTAATAAAATGTAATAAATGGATTTATAGACTTTTGTTTTAATAATAATCTTGACTTCCCTGATCTTTTAATTAACTACTAATTTAAAAAAAAACAAAGTGAGATGAAGAAATAGATTTGTTAAATAATTAAGATACTTTTCGTTACATTTTGGACTAAAATATATTTTTAAATCCCTCACAATACTACGTTATTTAATTCATATGATTATTTAGATGATTTATGTGCATTAGAGAGTGTGCACACCTGTAACTAAACTATCGCACAACTGTTGTATAATTATCGATAGTTGATTGTTTCGCAGCCAAAGCAACTGTTTTGTTGTACAACTAAAAATCAAGTAGTGTGCGCACATCTACATAAGCTCATAGGAATCAATGCGAGACTGAGTTGTACGATATTTTAGTTTCATGTGTGCACACGCTCTTATGGTACATCAAAAAGGTTTGACAATGGTTGAAAGCGCAGACATCTAGTTTGCCGCGAGCGTGGGTGTCAGCTTTGTTCATTATGCACGTAGTAGCTATGGGAGGGTTAGTTGCAATGATCGCATTGTTAGTTGCGCCCAACTTAAATGTCAAGGCCGATATATCTGCTTTTGTTTTATTGTCAAGTATCAACATGGTGCAATCCAATTTAACATATTGATCGGTAATTTCAGCAATACATTTAGTTTTTGTTATTAAATAAAAATTTCATCTACTTAAATGTATTGCAGAATTCATATATGTTTCATGGTAATTGGCAAAAGAATACCGTTACCAAATATTGATGATCAAAAGTTGCTGTGAATCAACTAGCAACCTTAAGACAACAAAGTTAGTTTTAATTAAAAAAGACCTCTCTTATTAAAAAATCCTAATTTCTTAGATAATTAACAGTATTAGAATAGTAGAAATTGACGACCTACATTATTAACATTCTCTTATCATATTTGGTCATGCGATCAGCATCTGGGTGCGACATTAATAAGGACGAGGGCAGACAATTATCGTGAATGTAAATTAGTTAAGTGTGACGTCTGCCAAGCCTTAGGAATAACGGAGGCTAAGTTAGCGTGCGAGAATGTCTACCTATGCCATTCATACTTAAGAAAATTATTGTATCACCTAACAATAAACATGAAATGTACATCATGTACATGATAACTCCGAACCTTTCAGTATTCTAATATTCAATCTAATGAGGTATTTCCATTGTCCAACGAGTTAATTATTAGCTTAAGGTAACCTGTTGTTATCTGACTAGAACAACGAGTGAGCTAACACTGATCTTCTATTTAGAGTTGAGTCTATGAGAGTCATCATCGAGATTCTACTATCCCCTGTCCTAAGAGGGGTCGGCACAGTATGTGCTGTTCAATACATTTCTATCATCCGAGATATTTGAATCCATTCCCTTAAGTATATCTTCTTTAACATAATCCAGCCATACTTTTTTCGGTCTTTTTCTACCTTTATAGCCATCCACATTCAATCTTAATAGAGTTACAGATATTCATTGGATGGAAACGGTACAAATTTTGCACTAATAATAGAAGTAGTTTAGTTAATGTTAAAAGAAGCTTAGTCATTGTAGGAGTTTACTTACTGCATCTTATTTATTACTGGTCATCATAATATTAAATTTTTCTATACAATAACTGTTTATGTAAGAGCATTATGTAATAATTTAGTTTGCATTGATGACTGTGCATCTATGAGTCATTTAAAATGATTTAACCTCAAGTGAACTGCACGCTTGCTGGTCTTTAGTTATTTATCGAAAATATTTAAGATTACTAATCATGTAAATATTGCACATTGATTCACAGCGCCTGTCTACACCGATATAAATAAAAGACAATCACTGAGTTTACGTCATAGTTTACAATGACTACATTTGGTATACCACAGTAACAGTGGTAGAGCCCGCTTTAATATCTTCGCACAAATGGTCTGTCTCGCCCGTTGGTATACTACGACCATACAGAAGGCAGGCGAGAAATGGGAGCTATTCCGCGTCTCAACTGATGAGTGTGGTGCCGGAGGCCTACTTTTAGTCTATTTCCCTTGCCATCATTTCCTTAAGAAGAGGATGGGATGGAAATGGTGAGTTGACGGTGGAGGAGACATAGAAAGGAGAATATCCTCTTTATGTGCGTCTCGGCCTTCGTCGATTTAGGGTAGCCGACGCATCTGATTGCGGATGTCAATGAGCAGTGATCGCTTCGCGATTTCGGCGGTTTTAGGTGGCCGTTTGCTCGTTTGCCACCTTATGATATAAAAAAATCCATGATACGGTCGCAGTGAGCTTAAAAGAGTTATTTAGGGTAGATGTAGTATGACAAATCTACAATAAATTACTGCATAATAAATGATTAAACGGTTTAGAGAGCAATTTTTAATTTTTTTATTAAATCTTTAGTTGTTAAAAAAGAACAGAAAATATTACAAGTGAAAAAAATTTGCTGGTATTATCATAATTGAACAAGCAAAAATTAACTATAAAAACAGACGATCAGTATCTCAGTAAAAACTAACCTCTAAATATATTGTCCCCGGCGCCTCACACAACCAGTTAATAAGCCTGCAAAAAAGTTTCAATGACATTTAGGTGTAATATGAAGGATAAAGTCTATACGAAATAACAAATCAATAACTAATTTAAATGCTCAACTTTGATGTCATTTAACTCAGGCAACTTCGGTATATTAATTGGACAAATGAATTGCCAGAATGATAGCGCACGTTTACAATTACAGTCTGATGACTAAACTAATTTTAAACCTTCAATAATATTGCCTGATTTTGTTGGTATCGATAAATCTCGTTATATTTATATCTATCTATACTATTATAATAAAGCGTAAACACACACTTCTTTGTTGCCTAAGATTTCAGTATATTTATGAATCATTTTTTTTATAAAAAGCCCTACACTTACGTCACGCTTTAGGCTATTGGATAAAATCCTAATGTAGGAAAGAGAACAAAAGTTGCTGCCAACATCAAGGAAGCAAGGTTATCATCATGTCGTCATTTTGACATTTGTAATTGATAATTTGACAAATGTAAACAATGAAATAAAATTTTCAAATTTCATGCGGATGAAGTCGCACGGGAACAGCTAGTTTTAGTATAAATGTAAATATGTTTATTAATAATTGTTGATGTTTTGTTTTAATATGGGAATTGTCACTTACTTTGAAAGATTGATAATTAATGGCCGGTTTCCCAGCTACATTTAACTTCATTAGTGTTCTTGGTTAGATAACTTTATGAAATGCGTTTCCGAACTACATAACTTGATTTCTACTCCGTTGAAATTGAAACACAGGTCAACCTAACACTCACGAATCAATAGGTAATGACAAAATAAATGCAAACTTCAGAAACCCAGCATAAGTGTTTCGAAATATAGAAATGTTATACAAATGTTAAATTAATACTAAGTACATTTAAACATTCGTTTAAAAAAAATCTTGACAATTACGTTTGACAAAGATGAAGTACCCGACATGTTTGTATGTAGGTATGTTATTTGTACTAGTTAACCTTCAGAGCGGACGCCTTTTTGTCGTGCGGTCATCAGCTCCTTGGCTTCGGCTTGTTAAGACGATAATAATATATGATAAGCAAATAACTATAGTAATTTATTAGAAGGATTTGTAATTTACACGTATCATGAACTCTATATTTTACGATTTTCAAATGTTTGCATATGCTTGCATAGTTTCATTAATTCCATGTTAGTGGATTGCGAACTCACGGATGCACCTTAGTTTAATCCTAAATCAGCTTTTAGTGTTCTTAAACAGATAAAGTATCTGTGAACCCATATTTACAACACGTGGACGACCGCCCGGGGTCCGGGATTCCAGGTGGAAACTGGACAACTTTGATCAATCCCCATCTTACTTCTTACTGATATTAAAAATGGGAATGTTTAGATGGATGGATGGTTGTTAGAGTTTGTAGCCTAAACTGCTAAATGGATCATAATGAAATTTGGCACAGATATAGAGCACAGTCTAAAATAACACATAAGCTACTTACTTTTGTTTTTATTTCTACGTATACAGAGTTGCGGGCGTAAGCCAGTTACAAATAATTATTTTCTATCATTCTGTATGACAAAAAACTATATAAAAACTATTCCAGTTCAGGAAATAAAGAGTTTCCAATGTATAACAAGGCAAAAACTATGACTTTGTTTTGCTTTAATTAGTCAATATGTTTTATTCATGACCTCTGGGAACTTGAAAAATTTAAATAAAAATACTTCCAGTTCATGTAAAATGTAAATCAAATTATACTCATATGTTAAGTGTACATAGTAAACTGTTTAATATCTTGTACAATTAATTTATATGCGGGGCGTAGAGAAGTTCTTGTATAATTACAATATATCGATTTAGTATTCGAGTAGTCGAAACATTGCGTGCACTAGAACGTAATTAAAGTGACGTAATGCATTGATAAGGATGCGACTTTTCAATTATAAATCGATGTTTTGAATCGATGTCTTCGTGAGGAACTTGCGTAGTAACTGCACGATTTTGACTCATGATAGTTATTTTAACTGGCTAAACGAGACTCGTCGATTGTGAATCAGGTTTCATAAATATATTTCTTTTCACAGTTATATTTGAATTAACCAAAAATGTTGCCTGTTAAAACAATTGAATAAAAATTTTGCCATCCCTATATTAACTACTAGCATCCCCCCGCGACTCCGTCCGCGTGAAATTAAAAAAAAACATTACAAAATATAGCCTATGTTACAGAAAAATTACCTTCCTAACGGTGAAAGATTTTTAAAATCGGTTATCAGTAGTTTTTGAGCCTATACATTACAATCAAACAAACAAAGCTTTCCTCTTTATAATATTAGTACAGATTGATAAAATAAAGATAAATATATTTTTTTTATCTTTCACTGTCTGTCACTACCAACCTTACTACTGTAAACCGTCATGATGTTAGTTTAGTAGTAGTTTCGGCATAACCCTAAAGTGCCTTGCTGTTAAGTGTATTGCTGTAAATTATACAATATATATTAATATTGTAACCTATATTACTGACCTTTACTTATTTAGATGTAATGGGTGCACATAAATTGTAGTATATCTAGTTATTCGCATATGGAAATGCAACAATACAATGTAAGGTGCAAAATAACTCCAGTATTACGAAGTTACTTATAGACGTAATATTTTTATGGTAATAAAACATCTGTTATTTTCCTAGACTATTGCGATAAAGGTGATTGAGTAAAACTATATTGTACAACACATTTTCACTATATATACATCAAAGATTAATTTATGAATAGCCTTAATAAGTAGCTGTTCTCGTACGGCTTCATCCGCTCGGAATTATGAAAATCTAGTTTTATTGTTTACATTTGTCAAATTATCAATTGCAAATGTCAAAACAACATGACATGATGACAAACCGTTGCAATCATACTTCCTTGATGTTGGCAGCTTGTAGCTTATGGTCCCTTTCCCACATCAGTGTTTTTATCCAATTTATTTACCCCCTAAGTTTAATAGTGTGAAAATATATAGCTTAAAGCGTGACGTTAAGTGATTGGATTATTCAAATTTTTATTAAAGAAGTAATTATTCAAAAATATGCTGCTATTGCTGACATCTTACGTCACAAAGTAGTGTGTGTTTACGCTTTATTATATTTGTATAGTTTTAATTTACTTTGAGCTAGTTTTTGTTCATTTCTTGTGTAGAAATAATCGTTTTTTGACCAAATTTGTATTTTATTATCAATTGATTGAAAATTCGAATAGGATAATAAAGTTTTAAAACTAATAAACGTAATGTAATAATAATAAAGTTAGGAAACACAGCAGAAACTTGAGAGCAAAGATAGTTGGGACTTTCCAATAGAAATATATAAAACATCACCTTTGGAAGTAAAATTCTATTTTTGATTATCCACAGAGCGTTTCCGATAAATCTAAAAAAACTTGTGCTATGTAAATTTGGTATAGATGTGGAAGATAGTCTGGAAGAACACATAGGCTACTCACTTTTTTTTTTAATTCCACGTGAACGGAGTCGCGGGCGAAAGCTAGGACCATATAAAAATTACTCGTTATAATATAAAATTAACATTTATCGTACATTGGTATGTTACAGTGGTTATATTTCGAAAAATTACTATTTACTATTTACATTTCGAAATATTTTATACATTAATAACTCTAACTGGGTTCTTAACAATTAAGAAAAAAATAAATAAACATATGTGGATAATCTAGAACATAATATTCTATTTTCGCAACATTTTATAATATTAACACGATATTAATAAATATAACTAATCGCATATATTTCGAAATTAGGATAGATTTAGTGACGAAATAATAAATATAAACGTATTTATGTGATCTGCCATGTGCTTTACATTTAAATGATGTTAAACTATAGTAAATATTATCCATTTATAAGAAATAAAATACTAGTCTAATACATTATGTATATTAAATTACTTTAAAGTATGATTAACTGTATTTATATGACACATATACATATTCTATCTATTCTATACATACAATAAAACTACCTTTCGCCCGCGACACCGTCAGCGTGGAATTAAAAAAAAACAAAAGTAGCCTATGTGTTTTTCCAGACTATCCTCTACGTCTATACCAAATTTCATCCAAATCCTTTCAGTCGTTTAGGCTAAAAACTCTAACAATCCATCCATCTAAATTTTCGCATTTATAATATTAGTATGAGTATGATTGGAGTGTCTGTCTGTAATATCTGAAGAAAAAATCCAGATTTCGGAAAGATGTATTTGCGTTGCCAATAACAAAAATCGCATTTCATTTTTTTATCTGCATATCTGGCCGCTAGCCGCGTTTGTTCCGCATAATCTCCGAAACAGCTCTGCCGATTTGGACCGGACTTTCACTGAAGGGTAGCTGACATAACCAAGCACATTATAGACTACTTTTACATCCTAATATTGCGTTGACGAAGTCGCGGGCTACAGCTAGTGTACTAAGAAACACTTTAACTTAAATTATTAACAAAGCGAAAATGTTAAATTACCGAATGCGTCTGTAAAGGTTTATATGCATTTGGTTAAGTACTCTTATTGAAGAAATTAGTGCATTCTATAAAAGATAAAAGCAAATTAGTTTTTACTTTAAATCATTCGAAATCTTTGAAGCAGTTTTCTTGAAAAAATTTTATATTGACTTTTCATCCGTTTATAGTATGTCAGATGTTATGAATTTAATCTGACATTTATATGTTAGCTCATCAAAGTTTACATAAAAGTTTAAACTTTATACTGGATTATTTATCTCATAGCGGATTAATTTATTTCAATTTAAATCGACATTTAAGTTAAACGACTCAATTACAAATGTGAAAAATTACACGAGCCTCTTTATGAAGTAACGAAGATTTTATCAATTTGAAAGATAGCGGTATTTTGTCTTGAGTTCAAACTTAATTAAGAAAATGAGTTATGGCCGGTTTCCTACCTACGTTTAACCATTAGTTTTTTAGTTCGATAACTTCATGAAATGCGTTTCCGAAATACGTAACTTGAGTTTGAATGGACCACTAGATAATCTTACTTCTTACTAATATTATAAATGTGAACGTTTAGATGGATGGATGTTTGTTAGAGTTTGTAGTCTACACGGCTGAACGGATCTCGATGAAATTTGGCATAGATGTAGAGGATACTCTGGAAGAACATATAGGCTACACTTTTGTATTTTTTTTAGTTCCACACAGACGGAGTCGCGGGCACAAGCTAGTGATGAAATATCTTCAGAAACCCAGTATTAATCAATTAAGAAAACTTTTTAACAGTGTAATCACCAAACTTAATAGAAATACATACTATATATAATAACTTTTTAAACTTCATCATTATCCAGGTCACCTTAATACATAGAAATATGTTAAAATTGATTTGATATTGCATCTGGTTTAACTTCTATGTAATCGCACATTTAAATTCGTAACTTCGAATTATTCCATTTAATATTCAAAGGGAGGTCGTATGCGTCTCTTATTTGGTGCTACAAGTTATGAGTTTAAACCATTAACATTAAATAGTATAATTGTAGCAAGAAAAAGTAGATTCATCTTAATTAATAGAACTTTATTAGTTTTCTTTTTAAATAAGGTGGCAAACGAGCGAGTGGCCACCCGAATCCAACAAAATAGCGAAGCGACCGCTGCCCGCAGACATCCGCAATTGCAGATGCGTTGCCTACCCCTATCCGACGGAGGAGGAGACGCATTTAAAGAGGATACTTTCCTTTCCTATGCATCTCCTCCACCGTCAAATCCGCTTCCTCTTCGCATCCTCTCCTTATAAGGGGCGGTAAAGGGAATGGGACTTAAATTAGGCCTTCGGCACCACACTCATCAGACGAAACACGGAATTGCTTCCATTTCATGCCTGTCCTCTGTGTGGTCGTGGTATTACACCGGGCGTGCCGGCCCATTCGTGCTAAGATATTAAAGCGGACACTACCACTGTTAAAGTTAGTGTCACCAATATACAAGGCATCGTATTTATTTAGTGTCTGATTATATTTGTGGTAGCAATTGTTGATCTAAAATTTGTATCTCTCTATCTTGGTTAATGATACCATCTCTTGTAATCTCACGAATTAATACCAATACACTTTAATGTGATAAATTTGAAAATATTGAAAAACAACGAAATAAAAACAGAAAAATAACTAGCGAAAAAGATGGTTAAAACTGCGAAAACTTACACTTAAATACGGATTTTAGTTGGTTCAATATGTTCTATTTTATTCACATTATGCAACAAATCTTATTCAAATTAATTTCAGTCTTTATTTACTGATTATCTTAATATTTTTTTAATAATCATTTTCTAAACGAATGCAACTTTTCATAATCAATACGAATTTAGGCTATAAAACCATATTAGGATAAATTAATTAGTATTTTTATTAATGAAATACATAATCTAATAAAATAAAAAGAATATAACGACTAAATTTGTGTGGGTAGTTTATTAATATCGTAGTTTGATGTCTTCTTGACATGATATAAGCTGAAAGCTTGCATTGTGATGACGAAATCTAAATAAAATCAAATGTCACACTGCAACCTATGAGAATTTTTAACAAATTTCAACAAAACATTTACATTAACTTGGGAAGGCAATCAATCTAATAAAATTTTTGCCGTGGTCTAAAGTTGACAACCCTACAAAAATCGCGTCCTAACATAAATCTAGTTTACGAGAGCTATTTTCGAAGTAAGGATCACTGTCCTTACTCGTAATCACTATTACAAAATCTATGAAGTATAATGGCATCTATTCGTGTCTGGTGCGGTCATGTGGTGAAACAAGGCAACGGTTTTAGAAGCATCTCCGTTGCGACACGATCTAAGCTCCGAGATGCGAGCACGCACTAATTGGATAAACCGGGATGTATTCAGATGTTAAATTAAGTCAATTTAAATTGAATTAATTGCTTACGTTCACTTGCAACCCACTAATAGTTCAGATTCCGATTTAAACAACGTTTTTTATTGTACAAATTGTCACATGTTTGGAACAATCTAGAAAAAAACAATAAATCGTAATACGATACGCGATACACAACTTGCAATTTTTGATGAATGGATTTGTATGTGAATAATATCTAGAATATCATAATTAACAATTCCATGATATTTCTTTGTAAACTACTTTGCTGCTTTCACCTGCAGATGTTTGTTTTTTCCCGTATATTTAATTTGTTCCGTAACGCTTGACCAACCTCTGATATTTAAGATGACTAACAACTAACAGCAACCCCTTAATTTCTCTCTACAGTACTCTGGTAACAGTTGCCTATGATTTCTACACCATCTTATTATTTAAGTCAGTCGCTGTTGGTGGAATCCTAATTATCTTGTGGTTACTTTGACTATCGAGAAATGGACTAGACAAATAGACACTGGTGTACTTAATAATATGGTTATGGAAAAGATGACACTTATCCATGTGCTAAAATTGAAATGTCTTTATAAATCCAGCCAACTCAAATTTTTGCACACTTACATAAACTGAGCACAAGTAAAAAGTTTAGAACTTATTGTTCGTTTCTTAACAGAGGGTAATGAGCGCTTGACAGATCCTGTCTTTTAGAAGTCATAGAGTGGTTACATCGAGTCGCAGCAGTTTTTCGTAATAGACTTCAATAGTATGTAATCGATTAAACAGTTAAACTGTATTCTGTACTTAAAATTGCGCCATTGTATAAGGAATCAATTGTCATGTAAGGGTAGTTAGATTATTGCGAGAAATTAGTCTTTCGAAAGAAGGGAATAGGTATAGCAAAATGTAAATACTTATATGCAAAATATAACAGCTTTAAACCAGTTTATAATAGAATCTAATTTATCGTATTTGGTGTAAACAGTGTTGGTACTACTTCAAAAAAAATATTTGCACTACTTCTTGAATGTCTTGTTACCAATGTCGATATAAAATATTACATTAGTAACCGTTGCAAAATCATTTCTCTGTAAAATTTGTTATATTTGTGTAGCTATTATTAATCTTTCGAAAGCAAACTGTCATTGATTTTGTAGGACGTAATATAAAAACTGTTTACAGCATGCGTTCATAAAACCAGACGAATATTACCATTCATAAAATTTTCGCCTCAATCTCAATGTCGAAATATTTTACACAATTAGCCAAAAGTTATATTTTCCGAACGAAATTAGGTTCACTGTTATTGAAAACTGTTTAATCAATCCGTGGTATAACATTTCTGATTGCATAAGTTAAGACATTATCTTTAAGAAAAAAAATAACTCACATATGATCTTAATTCTATCCAAAATTGACAACTAGTCTCAAACCTTTAATGTCTTACTAATATTATAAATGCGAAAGTTTAGATGGACGGACGATTGTTAGTGGTCTAAACGATCGAACGAATCGAAATCTAGATATCTGTGACAAATTTCATCCAGATCGCAATGACTGTGCTTTAGCATATTCTGGAAGAACACACACACTTTTGTTTTTTTCAATTCTACACGGACGGAGTCGCGGGCGAAAGCTAGTATGTAATAAATTGAAAGAAAGGAATTCGTAATGGAAGGTTCTGATCACCGCGGCTAGAACAAGGTCTTCCATAAAAGCCTTTTATATGTAATTACAACCGAACATATCAAGTTTACGTATAGATAACCGATTTACATATCGGCATTTTAAATATATGCCGTTCTAAATTAGATGATCTTTAACGCTTTTAACTTACCGCTTGTAATATTTGAAGGTTGTAACGAAATCTGAAGTAATTTCTTATCTAGTAATATTAAAACATTACTTGCATATTTATGCAATTAATTAAAACATATAAATAAAATGGTAAATAAAGCTGATGGATTGAAGCTTATTTTAGCGGTCAACCGCGTATCGGTCAAGGTCAATGCGATTTTGTTTTAATGAATTTACACTTTGGTTTAATTTTAGCAGATTTTTGTTTATTTACTAATATTTTTTGTACCAACTAAGCTCTGGGCTTGACAGGATATGGATTACGAAGATAATTCAATGAGATTCGAAACTTTGACCATGTAATGGGCAATCCGAACTCCTAACCAACTATTGGGGCTTCTTTGTTTGATTTCTTGGTAAAAAAATGCAGTTGATAATATCAAGATTTTCTCTTTTAGTACTGTGTAGACTTTCTTATGTTTGCCTTATAGATTCATTTTCATGTAATTATAATAATTTTACTCTCTTCTATTAAATAAGTTGTTTCTAATGATCGGTGGTATGTTTGATGGATCGGTTAATTTAAATGTCACTACTTATAGGAAATTTCCTCGTGACTGAAAGTAAATAACATACTAAGTGTTAAATATGTAATTGTGCGGATACGTAGTTACTTTAGTTGAAAAACTTGTGGAATTAGCTACTGGTACCTAAGTATCGTAAGTAGACGCAATTATTAAGTTACATTATTCCATGGACGATGTCTATGAAAGATAATTTAGAGTGTTTGTATTTTTTTTTATAGAAAGCTGTAAATATTGTAAAGTTGACTCTAGTTGACTAGTTTTGAGCTTTTTTAAAGAGAAGCAAGTCGTTTCACGATAAATGTATAAGATTCTTTGTAAGCTATAAAATCTTGTTTAGCAGCCTGTCTTCGTTTCACATCATAGTAGACAACTGGCGACAAGGCTATAATTTTGCATAACACGATTTAAAACTAAGACCTTTATTTTTAAACGTAACCAGTAGTTGAGAAATGATTTTATCTTTTATATCAGAGTGAATTTGCATTCGATCCGTGACATCGCGAGCGCGTGCGCAGTTTTTAATCCAAATTTGTAATCGGCTTGTTTCTTACATTTTCGTCAAATAAATCTTTCGCCATTTAAATGTTCGTATAACGCTTACTGTTCATGATCTGTATAACGGTTAAGTGTGAAGAAACAAAATAAATATTGCAATACAAAGGTTAAAAAACCTTGAAGGTCTTTAAATTTTGTTATTATTTAAGTTTCGTTTGTCTCAAAATTATACAAATATAGATTGATATTGCATAGGGTCAACGTACCTATTTGTTATTTTTTGCTTGTTTACTGTACCGTTTTTGTCATTGAGGCAGTAATTTTTTTTTCTTATCGAATTTCGTTGCATTTATGTCTCAGCGTCACAAAAATAGACTTGTATCAGGAAGCTCACAACTCCTTTTTAGGATTCTACAACTTTAGCGATTTATAATGAAAGCATAATTTAAGCAATGTTTAATATCTAATTTAAGATCAATGTTGAAAAAAAGATGTACGAATGTTTTATATATTTTATTGAATAAAAAACTATAATGTATAATAATGTTACTCAGTGTTTTGTTTTGAATAAACTAAAAATTAAAGAATCGATTTTGAAAACTATTCACCAATGAAATTGACTTGGTTTTTCCTCTCATTCCAGCTTTGGGTAGAGACCCGAAAATGCTGACAAGGAACCAAAGAAACGACGTCAATACTATAGCAATGACCTATTACGAACATTTGTAAAATTTGTAAACCAATGTTGTTGGTATCGAGACGACAATTGGGTAATTTGTTATCTTACTACTTTACGTACTCTTGACAATGTCTTCGATCATTAATGTTTTCTTTTATGGTAAAAACAAGTAAATTGGATATCTTTGTACTCGACTACCATAAATGAGTTGAATAAGATACGTAACAGAGAATTTCAATTAGTGACGTCATTAATCACAAATTCTTATCGGAGTTTAAGGATTAAATTTAAAGTTTAAAGGGTCATCTTAAGATCGAAATAATTTCATCAGAAATGCTTTTGTCAATTTTAATGTTTTTGGATTGATTGTCTAGGCTACGTAATTTAAATAGTTTGGGGTGTTTATAGCCTTACGAAGGATGTAAAAACCTTTGTGGGTGCTTCAAACTCCTCCTATATTACACACTTTATTAAAATACAGAAAGAAATTAGGACATATTTTTTTTGCAGTATAGCGCTGATTTTTATATTTCTTGTCAGTCTATAGAGTTATACGAAACCACAAATTTTCTACACTCTTCAGTAAGAAGTTAGGAAGCATAATAATTGTTGTTATAGACACCAAAAATGCAATTTGAAGTCTTACAATATGTTCAAAGTTTCTTTAATAATTCATAATAAAATATTACATGTCTGTATTTTTTTTACTCTTAGATGTACATGTATTGTTATTATGTTTCAGCACAGTTTCTAAACTCATTATTCAAAGGCACGTTTATTCGCCTCCTAATAATATTATCTCTACGGTACTAAATTTACTTTTATAATTATGTCTGAATTAACTTGGTAATAAAATAAATTTCATTCAACACACTGATTATTAAATATTAACAACCTGTACTTATCTTTTTAAGTATAATTTTTATTTAAATATATTTATGGAACGAAGTGGCAGACACGTTTTTACTTTTAGTAAATTAAAAAAGAAACAATTCATAGTGTTTATGATCACTGAAGTAACTTAATCTATGGCTACTTATATTAAAAAAAACAGCATTGTTAAAGCTGTCTATGAATAATTGTGGGCGGTATAGGATACCGTTACTACATATTCGAAGGTATAAACGATCAAGCATTAAATGGGAGGACAAAATTTGACAGCTATTATGTATTGTCATGACATTATCATACAATAAGCCTCCGGAACGAGCACACTTAAGGTGCAATACTAATCAAATAAAAAATTGTTTTGGCAGTATAATAGTCGCATAGAAATATTAAATAAGCACTCACAAACTCATCCATGAATTCTGACTAATCTAACTCATACTGAAAATTGAAATGCGAAAGTTTAGATATATGGTTGTTTGTTACTATGTATCAAAACAGTTTGACGGATCTCTGTGATATTTGACACCGATATAGAACATAGTCTAGAATAACGCATGTACTTATTTTTTTTTTATTACACGCATTTGTAGGCAAAAACTATTGTAGATAAAGCAAAAGTGAGGTGTTCTCACGAACGTGTGCGAATGGTCTTATTAAAAGCACAAACCGTGACATTAAATTGAAATTCACGTTTATTTCTTATTTTGTACATACTATAAATAATATTTTTTCTACAATATGTTGACAATTCTCTTATTTAGTAGAGTTAAATGATTGTTTTATTTGTCCTCTAAAGTTGTCTTCATTTCTTAGATGGATGGATGGATGTTTCTTCATTGTTTAGATGGATGGATGGATGTTTGTGAACGTTTGTAGCCTAAACGGCTGAACTGATCTCCATGAAATTTGGTATAGGTTTAGACCATAGTCTGGAAGAACACATAGCAAACTTACTTTTGTTTTTTTTTTTGTATTCCACGCGGTCGGGAAAGCTAGTGAGTTATATTTTGATGATCAGTACAACACAGGCTAGATATTCTTTATTCGAATTTAGAATCTCAGTCTTTGATAAATAGCTCATTGAAAGCGATCACGATGGAATTCGACCGTGGCTTTTCTGTTTTAGGACTATGATTGCGACATCGCCATTGAAATGAGGATCAGATAAATTCGTTACAATACGGAGTCTGTAAGACGTCTTATAAAATGCTTGCTTGTTATAGTGCTCATTCAAGCTGAGGTGTTACTGGATTTGTAAGAACTGGTACTAAATATGATCTTAAATGCAGACTTTTATAGTCCAACCGAAAATATATTTTAACTAACTTCTTATAAAACTCATCTTTTATAATTGTCCCGAAGAGGATAAAAATATTTGTTGAATATTTCAATCTAAAACATCGAACTCATCTTACTTCTTTTCTTACTAATATTATAAATTCAAAAGTTTACATGGATGAAAGTTTGTTAGAGTTTGTAGCCTAAACTACTTAACGGATATTTTTTTTAGATGTAGAGAATAGTTTAGAAGAACATAGACTACTTACATTTGCTTTTTTTAATTCCATGCGGACGGTGTCACGGTCGAAAGTAATTATTAAATAAAACTAATTATTATTTAAGGGTGAAGAAGTCAACTCCTAATAATGTACAAGACTTCCTTCCTTTTTGATTAGCAGGTTTAACGTGATATTTATTATGATTGATTATGTATGCGCAGAATAATAATATGCCATTATCTTGCAAATACAACTTAACATTCCATACAACATTAACTACAGACCCACAGAGTTCAGTGTAATTTGCTACCGCTGTTTAAGTGATTTATCGGGTCTTACGAAAAATTTAAGTGAAAATCTTTATTAATTATACTTGTACAGTCAACTGCAGGTCGGCCAATAAGTAAAGAGCACCGCTGATTGATAACACGCGTGGAATGATGAAGGTCAAATTGAAAGGTAAATGCAATTTTAACCATATTCTTTTAAGATTGGAGTCATATTATAAGAAATATGATATTTGCAACATTCTAGTGCAGTTATGTCCTTGTTTTATTTTGTTTACTCAGTGTGTTTATATTTTGACGGTTTTATACATTTTTTGTAACTTATGGTCAAATAATTATTTACCAGCAAGATTCTTATATTACACTAGTTGTTGCTCACGACTTCGCCCGCGTCAAATTTACATTATAATAAAATACGTATTCTATGCAATACGTAGCTTTTTACTAGTGAAAGATTTTTTTAAATCGGCCCAGTTGTTTTTAACTTATTGCAATACATACAAAAATACATTTTTTCCTCTTCATAATATAAGTAAGTATAGATAGATTTTTTTTAATAATAACTAATAATACGATATAGGATCAATACTACATTACATGTAGAAAAATAATTGAAAATTTATCATTTAATGGATAATTTTGATAATAATAATGTATTTTTTGTCACTTTTTCTGTGTTGTTTATTTTGAAAGTATCTCGGTGTGAGTGAGGTCAGTTTGTGCGGCATACTTTACTGTATACGTAATACATCGATTGTTCTATCGGGGGTACGACGGGTTTAGAATACAAAGTTACTTTGAACCCAAATTCGGTTAGATTTGAAGGCATTATTACGTTTTGTTACAGATTTGTTTGTTTTTTTCATGTCTACATATGTTATTTAACTAAATAATATATAACAACTGTTAGTTAAAAAAATCTTAATAAGGGAAGACGGATCCCTGCTGGCGACGCAGTTGTGTTATTGCCAATTTTTACAAGAACACAAGTATTACAACTACTCTACTCAAAATAATAAGATACTCCACGTATTACTTATCTTCTTAAAGTTATACTTGTAGGAGTGGAAAGGTTTTTCTATGTTTATCAAATGACGTAAACAAATGCCTTTGTATTTATAAGATGTGGTTTTCATAGTACTTATTACGTTGTACGATGTGCCGATGCGGTTAAGCAACATTTTGTGCGGTTAATAAATTTATAGTTGACCGCTTTTGGTGCGTTTAGGCGCTTCGTGATTCTAGCATCAGTGTCTCAAATACGTGTATATAAGATTTTAAAACATATACAAATAAATCAAATGTTACAATTAAATATAAAACTTGATAATAGTAGTATGTTTGAGAGTCAAAATCAACAATTTTTTCGAACCTCAACCTTTAATCATAATAAGATTTACTAAAAGTAAGCAAGACAATTAAGGACTTTTGAAGACGTAGTAAATCATTTCACAACGTGTCTTTCATCACAGTTGTGCCTTATTGCTTCAATCAATATTCCAACTTTTGTTATAACTGTGTCTAATCTAAATTTTCAATAAGCGTGAATACATATGGATGTGATAAAATAGTTTTTGATAAATCGTAGACGACCGTGCAGTTATTTCATTACGTTTTGTACACAGTAAATATTAATAGACGTCGCGAATGAATAAGTGTTTATTGCGAATTGCAAACCTTTATCACGTTGCAACAACATTAATTCAAAAAGGTACACGTTGGATTAATAATTGGCTTAACATCTATTGTATAAATATACTGACATTCCGACTCTGTCCGCGTAGAATTAAAAAAACAACAAACAGCATATGTGTTCTTCCACACTATCCTCTACATCTATGCCAAATTTCATTAAGATCTGTTCAGCAGTTTAGGCTACAAACTCAAACATACATCTCTCCATCTATCCAAACTTTCGCATTTACAGTATACTAGCTATTCCCGTGCGGCTCCATCCGCATGAAATAATGAAAATTTTATGTTAATGTTTACATTTGTCAAATTATCAATAGCAGATGTCAAAATGACATTACAAACCTCGGCTATCTTGCTTCCTTGATGTTGGCAACAACTTATGGTCTCTTTCCCACTTTTCACTAACGAAGGAATTATTCAAAAATATGCTGTAGTTGCTAACATCTTAGGCAATAAAGAAGTTTGTGTTTGCGCTTATTATAATAGTATAGATGAATACAATTGATCTAAATTGGTCGACTGTTATTTAATAGAAAGCAAAGTCTATGGATATGGTATGGACTAGGAAGTCATGCTTTCTTTGTCGACCATTAAGTCCAGTGTACGTGTAAATTTATTTGTTTAGTAATCTAGTCTTAAACCAGAAGTTCGTTATTCAACCGTTATTTTAGCTTTGAAGATTTGGATCTTCGCATGCTCTTTGTATACATTTTGATGTGAAGTAATACATGGTTAGTTAGTATTGCATTTTTTTTATGAATGACCTACATCATCCTATTTAAGGACATTTCAGTCGTTAAAATCCAAATTGAAATGCCATCAGAATTCGACGTCCGGGTTGTCAAATTTTTCTTATTCATCTATACTTCCATACTTAATATTATAAAGAGGAAAACTTTTTTGTTTGATTGTACTAAATAGGCTTAAAAACTACTAGGCCGATTTTAAAAATTCTTTCACCGTTAGAAATATTATTTATCTATGAGTAATATAGGCTACATTTTTTCATTTCTTCATTATTATTTCTAAATTTCACGCGGTCGGAGTCGCAGGCAAATGTTAGTTTTTAATATTCTTATAAGCGTTACTATCGAAATTTAATCAAATAATAATTGAAATTGAAATAAATAAATTGAATAAATAATAAAATAAATATTGCTATTTCAAAAATGTTTTCAAGCAGTTGAGATGTTAAGTTTGCCGCGATTGTTTTTTTTGTTCACCGCGTACCTATATTAAAAAGATTTAGATATTTCTTAAACCTTAACAACAATATTACTTGATGTAATTTTATACGATGCTCGATAAAAATGATAATATATCTACACTTATAACTTGAAATATTTAATACATTTAGAATTACGATGTGCGAAATAGGATGAAATGAATCGTTGATAAGATCGAGAGAACAATAGAAGAATGACAGCATTGTGTGAACCAGTAACGCAGAGAAATAGGTATCATAAACGAAAATGCGGCAGTGAAATCATTTTGATTTGTCAATTTATTTCAAAACAGACGAGAGATTGGTGTCGTTACTTGGCGTTAACTTCTCAAATATGAATAAGCTTTGCAAATATCAATACTATTCGAGCAGGCGCACACCATTGACTAAACTATCGCACAGCTGTTAGGCGATCGACGATTGTCGGTTGTTTTGCAGGCAATTCAACTGTTTATTTACACACCTAGAAACCGAGTAGTGTACGCACCTCCATATAAGCTCATAGGAATCAAAGCACGACTTAACAAAATTCGGTAGTCTAGTCAAAGGTGTGGACGCGTTCTTATATGTTTATTCCCTTTCTTTGGAGTTCATATTAAACTGGTTTGGCGGTAGATTTATAAAGATACATATCATATGGTATTTACAAACGGATTCGATAATTAAAAACCCAAACAAAAGAATTAAACGGTAATAAATCCTACACAATTTACAAGGTTGTTTGCTCATCGTCTGAATGCCATGCTCGCTCGCCTATGACTGACCTCGACGGTAAACACTTAGATGGATGAAAAAATGACACAAACAGGTGTAATTTCCTGCGATTGAATATGCTTATTTTACAATTTACATTAACGATAAGGAACAAAAAACTTGTACAAGACAATTAAAAGACACTACCTAATGTTAATTAAAATTTATTCACAGAAATACACAAATCTATACAAATATCTACTACTTTAATATTTAGCAATTACCTTGATTATCAAAACAAAGTTATATAGATTCAGAAATATTATTCAAACACCATTTCAAATAAAATTCAAGATGATACCAAGCTTTCGACATGAGCTTAAATTTATAGTTGCGTGTAAATAATGTAAATCATTACATAAGGGCGAATACCGCTTTCTTTACATGTTCTTAGTGGACAACTGCCGGCACAATTTGAATGAAACTTTCACCAATGTCCCTACAGCTTGGATAAGATAAGCCATACCTTTGCCACATTGTAGAGCATGGAAGCGAATTTTACTTCCCTTTCACATGAGAAATGGGTCACCAGTCAATCTTGTTAAATTATTTTATAGTACAACAGCAACATGCGAACTCTATTTATTATCTAATGCGTCTGCAATCGGCAATTATCTATACAAATCTCTACTAATACTATAAAGAGGAATATTTGCATTGAAGGATCTCCGAAACTACTGAACCGAATTCAAAAATTCTTTCAACATTAACTACGTTACCACTAAATAACATAGGTGTGTTTTTATAACTAAATACGAGAAGTGTATTTCATGACACCCTGAAGAAGCTGGGGCGAAGCAAAATATGACAATGTTTTCTATTTAACTGTCTGTCATATCTTTATCCACCCTTTCCGTATCATTAATTTAAAAAAAAAATTAGTTACGCCATTTTGAAAGCGCGGAATTAAAAAAAGGTAGCCTATAATATGCCTATCCATGTCAGCTACCCTCCAGGGAAGTTCCCGTCGAAATTGGCCTAGCCGTTTCGGAGATTCCCCAAAACAAACGCGGCTTGCGGACAGACAGGAGACACACAGTCCGACAGACAAGAATTTTTAAATTCGATTTTCGTTATCAGCAATGCAAATACATCATCTTCCCGAAATCTGGAATTTTTCTTTTGGTATTACAAACAGACACGCCAATTTTATTATATGTATAGATAAATGCACATACAATTGCAATAAATAAAAAAAATGTTGTTCTTTACGTTTAAAAGTCTGTTTAAAATTAATTTCGTCGTGTAATGCGGTCAGCGATCTTTTGTCTGTTGTTATCCATATACGTTTATCATAATGGAGGTCAGTCCTTAATCTTCTTATCGTGTTACTTACCGAGGCTTGGACAGACGGCTGCGGTAATTTAGCACGTTTAAGTCACAGTAGCGACTCACGGACAATCTTTAGACCTCATTATTAACGACAGTCGACTGTTGTGTGCCATTTAAGATGCTAAAAGATGATTAATCTCATTTAAAACCGCTAACCACTATTCAGCGGTAACACGAACTACAATAATTTCATCCAAAATTAAAAGCTTTAAAATATTCAATATTGTTTTTTATGCTAAGTTTCTGAAGATTCCATTTGCTTTATTATTACTCAGCGATTATTAAGAGTTAGGTTAACCTATGTTTGACGTAAAACTCAAGTTACGTAGTTTGAACGAATGAAACTTTAAAACGTTGCGAAACCGGCTATTAATTGGCTACTTCAATGAAGGTATACTGTCAACAAAAGCATAACATGCAGTTCAATAACATTGTGCTAAAAAGAAGTATGCCCTTCAAATTACTTACTTAAATGTCAAGTTTCCGTAAACAGTAATATCTATTCTTTATGAAACCAGATAACAATGATATAATTGGTTTAAACAGCTTTCATAAAACAATCTTATTCAGGTTTGGACAACCAACGGAATTATTAAATTGATATAATTTCTTACGATTTACTTGAAACAAAGTGAATTCTTTTGTTTTTAATATTAGTAAAGCGTAAAAATACAATAATATTATTATGTTCTGTATAATACGTTTCTTCACTTTATCATGTTGTATCGGTATTTTAAAGAATTCACTTGCGACATAATTGATGTATAGTAATAATAATTTAATATTTTGCAATCGATGTTGCCATAAACGAACATTTAGTGTAAGTCCATAAGCAATTTATGTCCACAAATATTTTTGCGAAAACTATCCACTTCACATTTTCTTACAATCGAAAATTGCGAAACTTCGAGTATCTGCACTTATTCCTATTACATTTAAAATTCTTTTAATCCTTACGCGAAAAAATATTTCAAACCAATCGTACAAAGTATCTTAAGTACGATTTTCTCTACAAATATATATCGTGGCACGTGAATAATTTTAATAAGAGACCTTTGCCCGGTAAAATAAGCAGCGAAATACTATTGCAGTAATGTTATTTAATAACAGTTTTGGAGTTGTAATTCATATTGATTTATTTGCCAATCTTCTACTGAACGATGGTATTGTGAGAAAAAAATGTTTTATGGTTATCACGAGATGATATACCATTAAAAGAAATAATTATCAAGGTTTAACATCGCCTATTAGAGTATAAATCTTATCTTACTAATATTATAAATGCGAAAGTTTTGATGGATGGATGTTTGTTAGAGTTTGTAGCCCTAAACGGTTGAACGGATCTCGATGAAATTTATCATAGCTGTAGAGCGTAGTTTGGAAGAACATATAGGCTAGTAACTTTTGTTTTTGTTCAACGCGGACGGAGTCGCGGGCGAAAGCTAGTAAATGTATCTATTTAAATCTTTCCTCGTCGGATTCCTTAATCGTTGAACGCTTTATTCTTATACTATATAATAGTAAGTTAATTTGAGAAGACCCGTGTGTGTTTGTTCTCAAAGAAATGTTATTCGTTTTATAGGTAAATTTTTTGCTCGCACTATGCTTCATTTTTTAACTTCGTATGGTAACCCGGAATGGGTACAGCTTGTATAGCTACAGTGCGTAGGCTTACAGACTAAGTATACGTTATCCAGAAGAGGTGAACCGCTTAAGGCAGATTATAATGATGTATGTAGCGTTAATTGTATAGAGTGCCGCCTACTGTACTAAATAGTACGGTATTATTATGTCAGACGCTCTACTTCCTGAGAGTTTGAACATAAATAAGGATTAAAATTGCGGATTATACATAATGAAAATAATCAGAACAATCGTAACAAAATGTTTAAATGCAATTATTCTCTGCTTAAATGTTATTTTGAAAACTTAAGACGACTTTTTCTGTAGATACATTAAAATGATGATTTTCCTAAGATACTTAATCTGTTATTAAGAGCACGCTCACACCTGTAATTAAACTATCGCATAACTGTTTAGTCGCGCTTTGATTTTTAGAGTTTTTATAGAGGTGCACACACTACTCGATTTTTAGTTGTGCAATTAAAAAGTTGAATTAGCAGCGAAACAATCGAACATCGCACAATAGTTGTGCGATAGTTTGATCATAGGAGTGCGTCCGCTCTAACTCCGCAGATTTATCTGTTGATCGATTTTGAACACTGAGTTATTAATTAGTACCGACCACATTTAATATTTGTTTACAAATTGACTTTCGATATTTTCTTAGTGTCCTTACAGACGATAATGTACCTTTTTACCTCAAAACTGATATATCCTTATTTGGAGAAACACATGTACTTATAACACTTTAAAAATGTTGATTTTGTGAATGATGTTATTTTTAACAGCATGTCGTCATTTTATTTATTTAAATTCAAGAGTTGGTACAAAATGACAAAAACATTTGTAAAATCCTTTTTATAAACTCGTAACAGATTTCTCAAGGACACAGTACCCAAGTTAGTATTAAAATAATATTTGTAAAGCATAAATAAGAAGCGACCGTTCCCATAGACATTCGCAATAGCGCATGCGTTGCCTACCCTTAATCGACAGAGGAAGAGACGCACATAAAGAGGATATTTCCTCTTCCTATGCGTCTCCTCCACCGTAAAATCCACACTCCCTTTCTATCGTATTCTTATAAGAAAAAGGGTGAGAAGGAAAAGGGACTAAAGTTGGGACTCTAAGTACGGAAGACGGCCCTCTATCGACCTATTAAGTACGGATGACTCTTTTCTTAGTCATTACTATTTAAAAAAAAAAACAACCTAACAGTTTTATAATAATTAAAACAATTTTTATAATTAGTTGAATATTTTTTATTGTGAGTCTATGAACAATGTATTACCAAAGCACATACCGATTGAGTTTTCGTTAAGTTGCTGATCATTAAAATTGGGCAACAAATGGTAAGGACAGCATAGATTGTATAATTATATTATTACGGCGAGCGCCATTTTCGTCTAAACGAAATTAATTTGGTCGGTAATAAAACAAGTGCACAGATTATTAACAGGTGCGGTTTTGTAAATAACAGATGTTTTTGTTTAAAATGCGTTTTGATAAACAACAGTCTTGTAGAATAAGGGTTAATTTTGCTCTACGTTTAATGGGATTTTCGAGTGCATTATTCATTTTAAATCAGTTGATATTTACAGCTAAAGGAATAATATACTTTAGATAAGCAAAAATGATTTAAGACAGTTATGATTTAATCTTACTGTCTTATTAACTACCGAAATATCTGACAAGCATCGTAACAAATGAAAACATTAAAGAATCTCAGAATATTTCCTTAACGGCCTAAGTTACAACAACCTTAGTAATGCTAGACTTACATAAAAATACGAATATTTATGCTTTAAAAACCTGTTCGGATCATCGATTATTACTAAGAAATTTATAGTAAGATTGACGTATTAAAATTCTGCGGATTGACTAAATCACAGATTATAGTGTCGTGTATTACGAAATTTTATTTTATTCTAGTCTGATACTTGTCTCTAATAAAAGTTTAATTGTTACATTAATAGGTATTTATCAAAATAAAGGTAACTCTTTACGTTAACGTAATATTTAACTTATTATCAGGACTTCAATTCTGGATAGATATTAAAGAATTTGTTTGGAAAATGGCTATTGGTTACAGATGCTTTTTTGTTTAGTTGTTTATCGACAATAATGTTAGAAGAGCCGAAGTTTGTTTTGTTGTTTATTTGATACGATGTTATTACAAGTATCGTTTTCGTCATTTAACTCAAAAGGTATGAAAGCAAAAGAAATAGGGGAAGGCTACAAGTTATATTATTGTGGGTGTGATGGCAAAAAAAATGGTGTAGGAATTGTGCTTGATGGTGAATTAAAGAATCAGGTGAATAATGATGTTTTTTTTTAATCGATTTTTCAAAAACTTGAAAGGTCCTTATATAATGTTTTTAAAAACACACACCTTAAAATTGCGTTTTTAAAAGTGAGTGTAAATACCAAAATTTCATTCACAGTTATGATAAACAACTTTCCAATCTGTTATTTATTCATGAAGTTTTAAACTTTTCCATGATGCTTATTTTTGATTGAATACACGTTTTAAATGTAATTTATAGTAATTTATCGAAATATTGATTGAGTTCAACGTAACACTAATGAATAAAATAAATGGTAACTTCAGCAACCCAGCACCTTTCAAGAAGATGTTATAAATCAAGAAATTAAACTCTTCAAAACAATGATGTGGTTCTTTCAGAAACTATTGGTTTCAAAATGCAATAATAGGATTACGTACATTGTGAGTCAACATGAAAATTAAACTCGAACGCATCGATTATCATATAGAAAAAATTCTGCATGGCTTTTGTTGATTGTAACTACATACTTGATGTTTTTCGTAATGCATTTTCATCGGCTATACTTATCGGTTATCAGACGTCGTGAAGGTGCGCGCCGGCGGGACGGACAGTTGATGTTCGTGCGCCGAGAGGACGACACATCCGCTACTCGCCTCTTATAAAAGTGTATATAACAGTGATACGTTAAACAATCCTACGTGATACCAGTACGTGGATAATAAAAGGGTGCGTGGTGTTTTTATACTTTCTTATTATTTTCTTTTAAGTAGCACATTTTGGATATTTTTATTTACTTTTTGGTTATATTATAAGTTAAATTGTATTAGATAGTTTTAAGTTTAAGAAAGGATGCAACCCTTACACCTCAATAAATTACTGTAACGTTAAACCTTTTAACATAAAACAGTTATGTTGATGTTTCTATGATTGTACATATCGTATTTTTTTTGTTTGAATTTTAATGCAACCAACTTTTATGACATATGGCAACAATTATGTATATTAAAGTATGGCACTGTAATAGCTATTTAATAGCTTCAAAATTATGCAATTTGAAATTTAATAGCAGTTAAAATAATTAGCTTTCTCTCAACGAACGAGAAGCAAATTGGAATCGTACTGCATGACGGATTTCATGTAAGACTCCGTTGTCAAAATATGTACATACATTAACATTACAACCATCTGTGGACACTATTGTAATATTTCCTGGTCAGTCAATCAAATCAATTATCTAAAAGTCAAGACAACGCCGATAAGTCGTCGGTACAGTTTAGGCATCCGACAACATTCATTTTAAAGACTTCAGTGCTGTTTCGCTGCAAATCACGTCGAGAATTTTAATTGCAGCAATACATTTATAGGTAAATAACAAGTTTTTATCGTGAACTTTTTCCTAAACTTATATTCAGTACGAAAACAAATTATTTTTAACATATCGAAAATTAGTTCCACGAATAAATAAACCATGAAATTGAAATTGTACCTAACTACCAATGTGAGGCTTAAAACGTCTTGGTACTTTATTTACGGGATAAAACAATAACAGGGAAGCGACCATAAGTTTCTCAAATATTTAGACAACACATCCACGTTTTAAATAAAGAACTTCAATATTCAATCAAATTGTATATGCAGCGGTTTTTCATTCGTAATGGAATACTGTATGAAGCTCGTACCAAACGTATCCACAGTACTTAGTTAAATTGTTACCATCAATCAAGATGTCACCAAGTCGTGTGTTTATTCACGGCGTCGTAAACTTGAATTTAAAGTGATTTTCCTTGACCATATATTCGTATGGTTCGTGTTATTATAAACGTTAATATATATTTAAGCTCTGCGTGTACTGAGTCAAAATTAAAATCTTTAGTTTAACCAGTGACAATTCGTTTCCAGTTTAATGAGATACCTATTTTAGAGGATAACTTTTAAACCAACAACGTAATTTATCATCTATCTTCTTCGTGATTTTTTATAGTAAATCCATGTTTATGAATTTTATATTCAGCATATTATGACACTGTCATCATATTTTGCGCGCTTTTCCGTATAAAGTAGCTGGTATTTGATATGCAAAAATAAATTGCAAGTTATGGTTGGTGATACAATAATTAAGGCATGTTTAATTTCTTACATTGGCGTAGAATCCATAAGTATTAAAACGTGAGACTAATTAATTGATAAAGTTTAACCAGTTTTTTTTTTATTAAATGTTCAACTTTGTTTAAATCGCGGTTACATTTTGAAGATTCGTCATTAATACGTACATCTTAATTAGGTGTTACACTTCCGTATAAACATAGAAGCCAATCTATGCGGAGTCAAGGACACGGCAGCTCCACTCATTAGATCATTAGCACGTTTGCGAATTTTGTTGAATCGAATAAAAGTGAATCGATTTCCTGTTTAGATCTCGATTCTCTATGAAGTCTTTTAGAATTATTAAACGTTACCTGCGTTAAAATCATATAATTTCCTGTCTGTGTTAAAATGTTAAAATCCACCTTACTTCCAAGCGGTACACTGAATTCTTTCACGTACAAATGATATGTAGAATTCGGCTTCGCTTTTTTATTGAACATTCCATCTTTGGGTTAAAAATCAACAGTTAAATATTGTAATATGATATTTACGTAAAGTTTTGAATTTTTTACATTTAATCCATAACACATACGATAAATAAATTATTTCATTTTATTTAATTGACTAAATTAATTACTAAACTTCCTATCATTTCATCGTTACACTTTACGTTTTCCGTAAACGAAATAATATTAACTTTTAAGCTAAAAGGGTGAAGTGACTTTAATTTTTTTTATGGCGTGCATATTTAATTTTTTTAAGAAGTGTTAAAATAAAATCAGAATAAAAACGGGAAAACATCAAGTCTAACATACTTACGTATATAAAAATAATAGACAAAATAGTATTCATAACAGATAAATATTTCTAAGAAAAGCTTGCGGATAACGTTTAAAAAATCCCTACTTGATATTATACGATACGCGTGTTATTTACAATTGAACATAGGTCTTTTTATCTTTTTAAACTGTTTTTTCCCTTTTTTTGTACACCCAAGTTTGCCTTTCAAATATTACTTTGAGTCTTGAAATCTTTTTGGCCTTTAACAAGTTAAGGAAACGACAAAGAAGGTCCTAGGGTATTTTGTATAACGCACTTTAAACCACGGAGTATTAAAATTTGCAAGAAAGTATTAAGAAAATAAGTATCAGATATGCGTAGCGCTCCTGCCGGGAATCTACAAAACCTCATAAAAATTTTGCCGATGACGTTGTGGAAAATTTTTGTGCTATAACCTCGTTCTTCGTGTGTTTTCTATACGTAGTATAGTTTAGATTATTTGATTGAGTTCATATAATTCTAGTATGCTACAATATCTAGAAAGATCGATGACGAAATTTATTTTTGTGACATATATCATGTTGCATTTCTGCGATAGTCCTAGGTCATTGACGTGTTCATTCTGTATTCAGTTACATAACTACACAGCCAATTAGTATAATTTTATATATAACATGGTATATTTCCTATAAAATGTCTTGTTTCACATCGTCATAAGTCTATTTGCAATAACTATGTAAAATGATTTTTTAATGAATCAACGAATTATTAATTTAAAATAAGAAGAGATTTTTTTTTATAATTCATTTAACTTTTACGTTTAAGCCAGTCATACAATATTTGTTCTTGAACTAATGTATCATATTTCTGCATAAAAATAAAGGACTAAAAGGATAACAAAGTAGTACTTGATTGTTGTATATTTGTATTCACACTGACTTCAAACCAGTCATGATAATAATATTTATGCGCATAAATTTGATCCATTTTTAATTTCCATCACTTCAATATATGTTACAGCTTTATTAGATTTGTTTTTAATAGAATTTATAATATATTTTAACCTTCAATTCCGTCATGTCTTCCTATATTCTAGCCGTCTGCGATAACGTCATTTTTTTATTAAAAACCAACTACCAAATAGAATAAGGTTTGGAACACAGCCATGTTAATGCTATGCGCTTAATAATGAAACAAATCATTTTTGAATAAGTTTTTTTTTACTATTATGAGACTTTATGGCATTTATTAATTTTTGTATAACAATGTGTCAGAAATGGCTAAGAAGTTTTTGAACGATTTTGCACGATATAGATTCAAAAACAAATGATGTCTCCTCAAGTTTACGAGTAAATAAAACGTATTTGTATTACTATAAATAAAAAAGTATCAACATAAAGTAGTATTAACTATTAGCAATACAAATAAACTTGGAATGCTAATTACGGGCGTAGCTGTTAAAGAATGTACAATAATAAATCAACGTAGATGATTAAACAAAGTATAAACAAGTGTTGTTAGAGAAGTGAAAACGTCAATGAGTTAGTGTTTTGTTACTCACACGTTGTGTACAAACATTTGTAAATCATACAGCAGGTTTCCACTGCAGAAACATGCTATCTCTAATCCCAAACAGAAGCTTTTGTATGTATGATAGAAATTTTCATAAAATAAACTAAAAACTTAGTTGTTTTGTTATTTAAGTAATGTAATATCAATTTCTTTTATTTTTATAAACAGTAATGGAAATATAAATGATAAATAATTATGGAAAATCACTTGGAAGTATGAACTATTATAAGATAATGTAAACGGTCGTCTTAGTCGGTCAGTAATCGGCATCTCATAAATAAAGCAATAGACAAATGCGTTTGCATAATACTAAAGTAGATATGTTTTATTATATGCAATCCGTAATTGTTTTTGCTGCTTGTAAACTATTCCCTTCAATTACATGTAACGTAAGTAAGTATCCTAACATAAGTGTAAACCGCTAAAGGCGATCACAATACGCGACGCGATTTGAAAATATCAAGGAGTCGTGCGACTTATGTACGTTGCATCGAGTTTGTCGCCAAGCTACTTATTTACTGTTGATTGCGACTTCATCCTCGTGATATTTAAAAAAAATTATAGCTTATGTCACTGATAACGTAGCCTTTGCAGGGTGAAAGAATTTTTAAAATCGGCACAATAGTTTTTAAATTATTTAAATATATACAAAAATACAAATATTTCCTCTTTATAAAATTGGTTTAGACAACAGTCAACAAGCTGTCCACTAGCGTACCATTTGCAAAAAAACTTATTTGTCCTCGTTTTTTTAAAAAATGTTTTGTTATTACACACAATGCATTTATGTAGACCTATTGATTGAGGCAGTGTAACTAGAACATGTAATTTTCAGTCGTCTTAATAATATATGACTTACACTTGTTAGAACTACAATGAGGCTGGCAGACGATACTCGTCAATACGCACAATTCCCACGGCCGGAGTACCATCTCTCGTAAATATCGATACGCTATTTATGTAACATTTTAGACGTTTTATTTATATTTGTAACTCGATCGTTCACGCTCAGTAAATTATTGGTACAAGTGCGTTAGAAACTTGAGACGCATCTTACAGAAGGTATCGCAGCATTCACTTGAATTTGGTAATTAAGTTACAATGTTATAAAGCATTAATAATTTCAAATATTTATAACTAGATGGAATTCGATGAAAAGATAATGTAGGGTTAAGTATACATTTTACTAGCAATTATAAATGCATCCACAAATTGTGGGGCGCCTAGCAAATAAAGTTACAGGAAGAACTATACTCATAATAATTTTTATTATGAATAAATTTTACAACATTCGCAATTACAAGTATATTTTTCACTGTAGGTTGATCGTCTATTCCCAATTAATTACCTTAACATATTTTATACTTATATCCGGCTGAGAATATCTTAAGTACGCGCCCTGACAAGCCCAATGGTGATTTCAAATGGCAAATGGCGAAGTAAACTTACATATAATAACAGCTTTCGTGTCGTTAACAAATAAATTTATTAGTCTTATTAGTTGCGATTAACATGCAATAAATGATACACCCAGTAATAGTTTGAAATATACGTTTAAATCTAAATAGAATCTTTCGTTGCTGGACTCGGTTGCTTCATCTAATTTTAACACAGCTTGCGTTCCTACACCCAATTGAGTTTCGACACCGGCCGTATCTTCCCATGCCCGCGATACAGTCAAACAAAATGTCTTTGCGCTTTTGTAATCGTGCTCACCTCACTTCTTTACTTACTTATTTATTGCAAGATTTATTGTGTCGACGGGTCATCTGATATTCCGGTAAATACTAATGCTATGATTGGTTAATGAAAATCTAGTCTTTAAATAAAATTTATGTTTTATATATGCTTTGAGTTCTTAAACCACTGGATCTATTAGTTCATAGTTTCTTTCAATGAGATGATTTTTTAGAAGTAGGTTAGGAGTTGCAGTACATGCTTGGATTAATTATGTACCCTACAATTAATAAAATTATGTCACATAAGAATTTATTTTATTCGTGAAGTCATTGAACATTAAGTACCTCAATTAATTTCTTATAAATATAAGGAGCGTTTTAAATCGTGCTAAATTCTATCACGAATTTAATCTAATGTTTATTTGATATTTTAACAACATGACAGACAAGATAAGTAAGACAATTTATTACTTTGAGTAGTGCTAGATTAATATTTTAATTCCTATTTTACTTGTAACATCTTTTGATAAGTGTCTGTATGTAATTATGACAAGATTTTTTTTTATTACAAGTGGATTGATTAAACTAAACTACGCCTTATATGGATGTACTAAAAACTGTAGTAGTTTATTAGTAGTATATTAGTCTTAATGAAAAACTGTTGTAATCACACTTTAAAAAAATAGATGACACGACATAACATTATCTAGCTTTTTTTGATTGCATAGTTGTTTCCGTAGTATAGACTCAAAGTCAAGTGTACAGTTTACAGTAATTTTGGTCATTTATATGATGATATTATAATAACTAAACTATTTTTGATAAGCTAATTATTTGCAAAACGTGTCTGTCAGTAATACAATCCATGTGGAGTACCAGAACATCGTGAGTTTAATTTCCCAGCTTTCACTACCTTATCTTTCCTTCTATATTGTGCACGCGTGTTTACAACATCTGATAGTAAAACTCACGTTCCTGTACCGCAATAGACACATGAACTTAAATTGAAACACGATTATGCTGAGATTTGAAAACCAAATTTCGTTTGTTTTTATCAGAAAAGTTAAACTTAAAAAAATGCGATTACAATCATTTGTTTACTGTACAAAGTTACATTTTAAAGCATTTTAGTTACGCCAACTGCTGCTTTACATCCTTGTTTTTTTTTTAAATTATAGTTACAATTATCACTCCAGGGTAAATTATATTGTAGATTTACAAAGCTTGGAAGTTCTTGTAGTCAACACTTATATTCAGAACCGTAAAATAGAATTTTTTCTTAAATTCCTGTTTAAAATATCGCTGAAATTGTTATTTCGTAAATTAACTTGGTTCACATAACTACACAAGATCTACACTAGACTATAATAAAACGGTTAAGCAAGAAATTCAATTACACGCGGTATATCAAAGAGGTAGAGGTCATTTAAATTAATAAAACAAACTATTACTCGCTTATTTATTAGGTTATTTCTTGTCTATTTTTTCTATACACTATATATTTATGTATTTACATTTCAGTACGGAGAAGTACCATGTAAGTTTTGAAATACAGTAAGAACGCTATGAGTAAGGTAAATTTAATATTTACAGAAGATCTTTGTCGATTATGTTTGCTAACTCGAAGGCTAAAGGAAGTTGAAATGTAAATACTCAAATGGTTTTTACCATTGTCCTCATGTATGCTTGTCTTTTTAACAATATTTTATCGTAGTATACGAATACGTGCGCTCGTTTAAGTCTTTTGTTCCAGAAAAAATTGGAACAAATATTATTCTAGAATAATTTCAATTTTTTTTAAAAGTTTCTTACTGTATTTTTATAGCACTTGACGATTATCGTCACCTTTTCTATTTGAAATCACGTAACCATCCTTTGTAGGCATTATTGGATATTACTAGCACTAATGAGGATCATTCAACTCGTCCAACATGACAAAACACTGTCCAATTTGTCAAATAACATCAGATTACTTAATCGGCCCCTTGCAATGGTTTGTTCTATTTCATTCATTGCGCTGATCGCTCCGTGTTCCATTATATGCTAATTGAGACGACACAACCAATTGCTTAACATTTCAAAGCACATCAACCAAAAGTATGCTGAGAATTCCGAATTATTTACAAACAGTTGGAAAAAACGAATTTATGTGTTTTTTATACAGCCTATCTACTTAGGTTTATCTTAATTTATTGCCTACAAATTTATGAATCAAAATAAATGACATAAATAACGTTACTAACTAATTAGCACGAACTTCGGACATGTTATATTTTATCTACTAATAATCTAAAACGTTAGATTCCTTTATTCCGCAATCTATATACGTAGATAATCTAGATTTTTGCATTCAATAAATCCAAAACATGTTCTAGATATAAAATCATTTCGCGGTTCACACTTCAATTACAACCTTTATTGCATTTTGATGACCTGCACGCGCTCGCTTAGATCGCTGACAGGTAATTTTGCACGCGCACAAATGGTTCAGTGAACCGTGTCCGTTGCAGTACGGTGTTTTACATCACCGTAATCGAATTTCCTAATGATCATCATCGCGACTCTTGACCCTTAACAAATTATACGTTAAAATGTTGTTACTGTTTCAATGCTAATCATTGGAGGATAAAATATTCGAATACACGGGTGTAAATCCTTAGGGGTCGTTATTATTTTTCGGCTACTGCTTTTTATTCAGGTGTCGGCACCTCTGCTCATACCTGACCTGATCAAAGCTTGACACTCGTAAGCAAAATGAGGAGGAACATTAAATTGGAGTCGTCTATACATAATAGACGTTACGTCATCAACAAAGCACTACTGCAAGGGGCAGTGACAATTGCCTAAGATTTTTAGATATAGAATAGTATAGGCCTTTTCATTTTCATTAAAGGCTCTCGCGTTTTTTAATCCATCTCATATCTGTTTTATAAAAAGGAGTTACTCTATTGTAAATAACTATGTATTCTTCAGTATCAAATCAGTCAAACCGATACGTCAGCCGCAATTAAGGTATTGCACGTGCTTTTGATTTCACGTACCTTCCACTTTAATAATAAACAATCGTGACCGCAAACAGCGCACGTAACTTTCGCACTTTGACCTCCATTGCCGATGGAAGTTTACACAACGAAGACGAATCGACTTTCATACATCAACCGTACCAAGGTTTCGATTAATTACAACGTACAAATATACACAACATAATTATATTATCATACTTCTATAGAAATAAAGTTAAGACAGAAAGTAATATCAGACAAAGAAAACAATAATGGATTTTTTTTTTAGTAACTAGCGATCGTCCGCGTCTTCGTCATCAGATAGAAAAGTGGCCTATAATAGTTTAATTATATAATAGTTCGGTCAAAATCAGGGCAGTCTTTTGAATTAAACTTTATTTTTTCGTTATTAATGCTATTGCATAATGTTTACGTTTTTTATTATGCATTTCATACAAACACTTTAATTTCCTAGAACTACATAAAGATAACAAAACCAGTTCTCAATAACTTTTGTGTATATTGAATCCCTGTGTGGTTACATTCAACTTAGTGTGTATTACATTGCTACTTCTTGTGTTTAGCAAAAGCTATTTTTTTATATTAAAAAATTAGAATAACAAGTGAATAACTCTTAGCAAAATCGCAGATTTTAATCACAAAATTTTAATATAAGAACACGTCAATGCTAGGACAAGGTCATTAATTTGTTGCTTCCTCAGTATTACGTCGAATGATGTCATTTTGCTGACTTAATGAGATATGTATGATAATATACGGCGCATTATTTTAAGGTTATGGATTAAGGTCGTAGGGATCAACAACTTGGTTGAATCTTAATTTTATTACGCTTCATGTAATTATGATAATACAATTTATTTAATTTATTAGTCAACTAGCTTTCGCCCACGACTCCGTCCGAGGGGAATTAAAATAATAATTTTAAAAAAAAAACAAAAGTTGTAAAGTTGCCCATGTTGTCTTCCTGACTATCATCTGCATCTGTGCTTAATATCATCGAGATTCGTTCAGCTGTTAAGGCAACAAACTTAACAAACATCCTTCCCTCCATCTAAACGTTCGCAATATTAGTAAGATTATTAAATTTTTCTTTGTACAGAAAATGTTACATACATAATTGAAAAATGTCTGAAGTTGTCGTATGTATAAGTTCCCGTAAATGCTTATTTTATTGAACCAATTTTGTTGAATTTTTGATAGTGAATTTGTCCACATAGTAACATTTATTTTTAACTTTAATATTATTTTTAAACGGCAATTAAATAAAATTACAGCTAATTTAGTAATTTTTTTAAACCGTGTCAAGAATTTAATGCGGAATTTTTATTTTAATTAAACTACATGTATGCGGTAAGATTGATTGTTTTATTCGTTTTACTGCACATCATTTTAATGAGGGTTACGCAAGAACAAGTTGACCGTGAACTCGGCCGCTGGTTTGCATTGTTGCGTGATACTGGACCACGATTACTTAACATTATCTGTCGAGTCCTCGCCATACTTTTGTACTGTTTAAATCAGCGATGATAACTTACAAAGAAGTGAAACGTAAGTTATAAAGAAATAAAATAAATTTTAGAGGTTACGATAGTAAAGGGATTCCCAAAACCGAATCGTATTCTGGATAAAATTGAAGCCTTCTAATGCTTTTAGAAAATAATCTGTACTAATATTATAAAGAGGAAAGCTTTGTATTTTTGTATGTATTAAAATAACTCAAAATCTATCGGTCCGATTTCAAAAATTCTTTCACCTTCCAAAGCTATGTTATCGGTGACATAGACTATACGTATTTTATTTATATCACGTGAGCGAAGTCGTGTGCAACAATTAGTATATTCTTGATTATATTTTTTTGTCATCAAGTGCTACACGTTTTAATTTGTTTTTAAAACTATTTGATAAGCATAATGTGTTTATTATTTTATTTGCTTCGTAATTAAAATTATTATGTTTTTATTTTAATAATTTAACGTAATACATATTAATAAACGTAATGTGTTCTATTTTCCTATTGCTGTAGATATTATAATAGAATGACGAACATTCTTCAAGGTTGACCACTACTTCCTTGTTTTTCAAAACATCCCTAATTACTGTATTACACACTCGAGTGAAACAATGGCTTGTTAAAAATATAATTGCAACTTCTTGATGATAATAGTATGATAGCAATTGTTCTAATCGTATAAAGAATACGGCCATATGTGTATTTAAGGTCTGCTTAGCGGATGCGTTGTTTAAAGTTGTTTTATTGTTCATATTTAAATACATGTTGATTTTATCTTATGTCTTCCTTTATGGTTGACAATTAAACACAAAGTAAGGACAAATCTGGATATTTAGTTGTGTATTATGTGAGCATCACAGCCATGTTATGCTTAAATAAAATATAGTCTTCTTTACCTCTTATGTGTTCTTCCACTTTGCACAGAACAACCTTACCAATATGGCCGTCGTCGTCGAGCTAATGCAACACCCTTATTTTTGATATCCGATTATTAACATTACAAGCAGAATTACGACATTTCAAAACCATGACATAAATATTTAAATAAAGTTTTGGATCACAATTACAAAGCTTACATCGTTATTTCAAATTATGACAAATTGTATCGATTTATAGCACAGACTAAATAACCTTCAAGAATACAGAATACATCAAAATAGTTAAAAAGCTAACAATTATTAATGGACGAATATCATTCATTCGTCATTCATTAAAAGGGTTATTAAACTCGAAAGATTATGCGGTACTGTGATGTAATAGCAAGGTACTC
The DNA here is from genome assembly GCF_000836215.1 of Papilio polytes. Classification (NCBI taxonomy): domain Eukaryota; kingdom Metazoa; phylum Arthropoda; class Insecta; order Lepidoptera; family Papilionidae; genus Papilio; species Papilio polytes. The sequence goes on from NW_013524901.1 coordinate 2,948,427, forward strand.
GTACGAGTTAAGGAAAATATAGAATTTATCGCAATCTTTGACTAGAAGCTAAAAGAAATAGAAGAGTATTTACTTGTTTGAAACAAGCATATTTTAGTTGTCTTGGGAAGCAATGCTAAAAGAAATGAAAGGGTATTTACTTTTAAAACTAGCATAGTGTTGTTGTCTTTGTAAGCAACTAGAATCTTTATCTTTGCTATTTTTAAATAATAAGTGTCATACATATTTCAATACCGTTTCACTACTCTAAATGCATTTACCAGCAGACAAAAGTAATTAACACGATAAATCTATACTATTATAATAAAGCATAAACACACACTTTTTTGTTGCCTAAGATGTCAGCAATTTCAGCATATTTTTGAATAATTCCTTTTTTAATAAAAAGCCCTACACTCACGTCATGCTTTAGGCTATATATTTTCACGCCATCAAACTTAGGGGGTAAATATTTTTGGAGGAAAACCCTAATGTGGGAAAGAAACCGTAAGTTGCTGCCAACATCAAGGAAGTAAGATTGCCAAGGTTTGTCATGTCATGTCATTTTGACATTTGCTATCAATATATTAATAAATTTTTCACGGCTAGTGTGCTAATATACGTAAGCATGGTGATTTATTTTATTTATTGAATTTCTAGGTCAGGTCTAATAAGAACTCCGACTATTTCAATTGCTTACCTAAATCTACTTCCTCGTGTTGCGTCCAGCAAATTCAATTTACACTTTAATGAAAATAATTGGCGGCCCACACACAATGTACGTTGTTAGATTTCAAATTAGGAATAATTGCATTAATCTTATTAAGCAAGGTAAGTGCTAATAATAAAATACTCTGTCATTGTGTTAACACCAATTTAATCACGAATAGCAAAGAGTTCTCAATATATAGACAATTTAAAAATAAATTGTCAAATCCACGCTTAACATTAAACTTGGATCTGCAAATAAATGGATTATAAAGAAAATATTTAAACTAAAAACCTATACAAATTTAATAGATTTAAAATACTTGCATCTTAAAGGATTGCAGATATCTGTCAATAATATTATATCTCATTTTTACATTGTAATACAAAAAAACATTGCGCACATCACTATTATTAGACAAGCAACAAAAAACTATTATGACATAGAAACTTCATCCGTAACTTCTAAGCAACAAAAAATTAAACAGCAGTCTATATTTTTCCTTTTTTGTTTTGCTAATGTTGCTTTACATCCTTCCCTCCATACTATACTCTAATACTGTTCTTTAATTATTAATTCAAATCAAATATATATTATTATCAAATAACCTATCTTTTCTGTAAAAGTTATTGATAACCATTTCTATTTATTCGAAACTCTACATTATTTAGGAATTATTAACATAAAAACGTGACTTGTAAACTTCACAGATAACCACTAGACACATTAATATAATAAATCTCTATGTACATATTAACAATTAAGATACGTTTCTAAATTGCATTAAATCTTTTTAATAAGCAATAAATTGCAACTAGTTTTTATTGATACAGTATTTATAATGCTACACAATAACATATGTTTTTTATTCACTTGTCTACATGGTATATGATAGTTAACATGATTATGCTTTTATAATGTAGTACTAGCTGTCGCCCGCGATTTCGTCCACGCAATGTAAAGATAAAAAAGTAGTCTTACGTGAAAGTTCGGTCGAAATCGGTCCATTTCAGAGATTACCCGAAATAAACGCAGCTTGCGGACAGACAGACAAAAAATTTTTAATGCGATTATTGTTGTCAGCTGCGCAAATACATCATCTTCCCGAAATTTGGAATTTTTCTTTTGATATTGCAAAGAGACACTCCAATTTTATTATATGTATGGAGTATATTTATGCTCTTTGAATAAATATGAGATTAACCATAGCGTAAGCATTGTTTAATTTATGATGTCTTGGGTTATAGGAAAAATAACATGTATGTAGCATATAGAGTTCTTTCCTACAGAGATTTTTAGCTATTACCTGTGATTACACATTGGTCCAAAATTGTCTATTTTTATTTAATTTCTAAAGAATTTCTTTCTTAATAGCCTGATATTTATCGAAAAAGAAAAACTTAAATTTGTTCCCAATGACAGTTGCATGAACTTTGGGCCTTATATGACCTGAGAATGAAATCTGATATCTTAAAATATGTTTTAATACGATACGATGCCAAGTTTAAATTGCAAAATAATAACTACGTAAATTTATTATAATGGCACAATTTACGTGATGTGTCTGTTGATAATGACCTATATTTTAATGTAATGGACGCGTTTGCCTTGTTTTTAATTTATGATGTCATTCCGTGTTTACGCGACAAATTGATAGTTGTTTTTTAATAACGCGTCTTGTATATTAACTATTACAATAATAAATAGTTAAATTAATAGTATGTTAAATGAGACTTCAATTAAAAATGACTAAATTCATTATCAACTTGCCCTTATCCCTACGGAGGGTCTGCACAGTACGTGCTGCTCTTCCATACATTTCTATTACCTCATTATCTGAATTTAATCCCTTCTTAAGCTTATCCTCTTTCACACAATCCATCCATATCGGTTTTCCTCTACCTTCGTAGCCTATATATAAATAGCTAAATTATCGTTTAATATTTATTGATGTCTAATACTAGGTAGTACATAAAAGTTTTCCTTACGATACGTAATAAAATTAAAAAATCTGTCAAAGAAAGACCATGGTAACATAAGTGGTGCGTGCAGTAGTGTAGAATTATCAAATTACTTAACAAAATAAATTGATAATTACATTAATAAGCCAAAGCCTTTGTTTTGAAGGTTATGATAACAATTTTAATTTGTTCAAACCGTTACCAATATAAGAAGCATGAACATAACAATGGCCTATGGATTTGTTAAGTTACACGAATTAAAAGTAAAAATATCTAAATACAAACTCAAACAAAACGTAAAGATTGTGTGTTTTTTTTTTAAAAGAATTTTCTTTTTAATAGACATACTTTATAATACACTTACATCATATTTCATACTAATATTGTAAATGCGAAAGTTTGGATATATGGATGGATGTTTGTTAGACTTTGTAGCCTAAACGGCTGAATGGATTTTAATGAAATTTGGTATAGATGTAGAGGATAGTCTGTAACACACAGGGTACTCACTTTTGTATTTTTTTAATTCCACGTGGACGGAGTCGCGGGCGAAAGCTTGTTTTTTAAATTCATAAGATACGTTGCAATATCATCTTACAGTAGTAAACAAAGTATTTTACGTATGTATCAAGTACTTGTCACCCAGTAATCTATTGGGCAACAATGTACGCGTGAGTGGGTGCGATGAATTTACATTACAAGTTCTGAATAATGCTGGCTCTTTGTTATTTGACACATTGTCAAGGCACTGAGCCAAGGAGACACACCAATTACATCGCTTCCTCGGCGCTTAAGCACGCCTTACTTAATCGCAAACATCAACAAAAGCTGTACACCTTATTACCGAGGAATAAGGTCTTATATGTATGTTTTGTACTTATGAATTGATAATATGATATTGTGATATTAATGGAATGTTGCAGCAAAAACATATTGGTATTAGCATGCGATATAACTTTAGTTTTAATCGTACTAATATTATAAATGCGAAAGTTTATATGGATGGATGTTTTTGTTAGAGTTTGTAGCCTAAACTACTGAACTGATCTCGACAAAATTTGACACAGATGTAGAGGATAGTCTGGAAGAACACATAGGCTACTAACTTTTTTTCAATTCCATTTCGACGAAGTCGCAGGCAAAAGCAACTAGTGAATGTATTGTAATTCGATATGTCTTGTTATAGAGTTTTACAATATTATATTCGCGTAACTATAGGGCTAGATTTCGTCCGCAACTCCATCCTCGTGTAATTGTGTTCCAGACTTTGCTCTAACATCCCTTTATCCATCTATCTAGATTTTACGCATTTATAATATTAGTAAGAAAAATATTGGAAAAATGTTCTTTAAATATTGCTCCTCCTTTAAATTAAGAGTTTAGAAGCATTTTTATTGATTTATTAAAAGATTTGATTTACATTTAACTTTGTAACAAAGCAAAAAGTCGTACTAATTTAGTTCATTGAAACATTACAAAAACATAGAATCCAGTTTGCCATAACACATAAACTAAATAATTCAAGACTTTCCTTATATTTAAATATATCATCTCTTAAGGAACTTGCCCGCAAAAAACTATGTCACAATCATCCCATAAAAGGTTCATAGATCGTTCCTGGTTACGTAGTCGTGTATAACGAGCACTCGGTTTATGATAAATTCTGTGTCAGGTATGGAGAAGTTATAACTTAAAATGGAAATAGATGCAACATGTAAATGTACTTATTATTTGCACTCATTGCAATTACTTTTTTTGTGCTTTTTAATGTAGATGTATGCATCAAATTTATTTTTATTGTTTTAGTAGCTGTTGCTAGCGACTTCGCCCGCGTTTTAATAAAAAAAATAGAGCCAATGTTACTCATAGATAAATTACTTTTCTATCGGTGAAAAAAATTTTAAAATCGGCCCATTAGTTTTTGAGTTATTCCTATACATAAAAAAAATACAAATGTTTCTTCTTTATAATATTAGTACAAATAAATATATTTTATTTTTCTCTTAATATACGTTAATAACTATTGAATACGGTTTACATTAAGTAAAAAAAACTTTAGCTATCTTTTAATTAGTTCCTAAATCGTTGACATTTAAGAAAATATCTTAACATTTGTAACATTTAGCATACTACTTAATATAGATGTAATTAGATACGCGAAAGGTATCAATGATGAAAGAGCAGAAGGATAAACTGCTGTTACATGTGTTGGATGTTTTGCGCCCCCCGAAGTGCATACTGTTAGGAATAAAATTAGTACCGTGCTATAGAATTGGCGCAACTCTAGATTATCGGCATAAACGTCACGTCCCTAGCTGACAGCTGTCAATATCACTAGAAGTATGGATAGATTTGGCGCGCATCCTAAGTCTTGACGAGAAGTATTGCTCTGAGTTAAAAGCGACAGTATCAATTAAATAAGTTGTCTAATAATACCTAGATCTTACTTGCCTTACTTCTTTATTACTCATCGACTAATGAGACGACTTATAAGGCATGTACACTTTCCAGTTAATTAAATCCATACTAATATTATTAAGAGGAAAGATTTGTATTTTTGGTTTTTGTATGAATTCGATTCACGTAAAAACTTCTGAGCTGATTTCAATAATTCTTTCACCATTAGAAAGGTAATGTATCGGTGAGTAACATAGGCTGTGTTTTTATTTCATAGAAATCAAGAAAGTTCAAATTGCTATACGTTTTGTAGATTAAGATTAACATTTTTGTAAATACTTTAAAATAATAAAACTGTCATTGAAGCTGGCATACACAAAAACTGTAAAAAAATGAAGCGATTACCATTTAAGAACATATCTTCTCGGTTTTTATTACGTCGGTATTATTGTAATATCGTCCTTGAATTAAAACATGGTTCCATTATTGAACATAATGTATCCAGAAATACTGCCATTGACATACTTGTCAAGTGCATTGTGTAAGGATATATGTATGTATGTATGTCGCGTGCATGAGAATCGTTAATACCCACATATATTAAATAAACTTATTCTAATTGTGTTGCATTTTACAGTAGTTTATATATAGTACGTCTATTTCATTACAAAAGTATAACTACTATTATTAGAAATGGAATGTCTAAAATCTCTAATCACAATGTGGAGTAAAATCAATTGTGACGTTCTTGTAACACAAAATACTCTCTCCAGTCCTTTGATCCGTTAAGTTCCTCACCTTAGAAACACCTGTATTGAATTAAATTTTTGTAATGAACCACCACACTAACTTAATTTGCTAATATGCTAAGTTACGCGTATTTTATGCAAACGCACTTATTATCCTTCATACAATTGCCTATCTTAAATACCTCTATCTGATACTACTAGTTTACGAGGCCTACATACCCCTTTAATGTTATTGTTTGTTACAAAATTATTTGAAATAGCTTTAGAAATGCCAGCCTCTTCGTGTTCTTTGAACTTTGCCGCGTGCAGATGATTTCATGTACCCTCAAATACAACTAAATGTTAACTAAGGATATGGTCGTTATTTCATATTATTATTGGTTTTCATTGTTAAGATACTGGTATAAATGTATGTGTTAATTTTAACAGTGGTAGAGCCCGCTTTAGCATCTTCGCACGAATGGGCCGGTTCGCCCGGTGTAATACCACGACCACACAGAAAATAGGCGCGAAGTGGAGGCAGTGCGTCTGATGAGTGTGGTGCCGAAAGCCTAATTTTAGTCCCTTTCCCATTCCACTCTTTTCTTAAGAGGAAAGGGTGGTAAGGAAAAGTGGATTTGACGGTGGAGGAGACGAATAGGAAGGGAAAATGTCCTCTTTATGTGCGTGTCCTCCTTCAATTAAGGGTAGGCAACGCATCTGCAATTGCGGATGTTTATGGGCAGCGGTCGCTTTCCATATCGGTGGATTCAGGTGGCCACTTGCTCGTTTGCCGCCTTATATTATAAAAAAAACTGTTAGTAATTAAATCAAAGTTTTTGTAATAATTTTCTATATTTTTACAGATTCATCTCAAAATAGTAGTTTAAAACGGAGCAACATCAACCATGAAATACTCCATAAGGTTGCAGGTACGTAAATTTTTATTCCTTCCTCGATTATGCTCTTATAAGATCTACAAAAGAATTAATTGATAAATTACCCCGAACTTGCATTTAGCTTACCACACACCACTTTAACACAATAAATTAAGCAAAAGCAATTTAAACGGTTAGATAAGTTTATAAAATCATCAAGATTCACTGATAACGGTTGAAGGTGCATTAAAAGTGAAGCGAAATTTTAAGAAGGTTAACAAAGTCTATGTGCTAATTTTAAATAAAAACAATGGTGACTTGTAACATTAGTATTTGTGCAATTAACATGCCGTGGACTTCTTTGTAATTTTTTTTTATTTACCTTCGTTCTTATAAGTTTCCTAACAATTTGCAAAACTAGATTTATAAAGACTAATCAGATAAAACGTCCAGTATTTGGTCATATTTACATTAATTATATTGTCAGTGGAGTGTTGGTAATTAAGAGAACAGTCACACAATTCTAATGAAGTAATTTAAACGTACGTAATTATTATACTAAAAATTAATTTAATAGTAATCTAGGTCTTACTCATTAAAATTGATCATTTGAACACTTAAGTTTAGATGACCAATTTTAATGAACTATAATAAGTATAAATAATTATTAATATATAAATTGAATTTATTAAAATAATTTGTGAATTCAATAAGTAAGTTAATTGAGAAATTCATTAAAATGAATCATCTGAACTATCGAGTTCAGATGATCAATTTTAATGAGTTTATTTCAAAAAAAATCAAAACAAAAAACCTAATAAGTTCAACAGTTTTCTCCATCTTACATGAATTACCTTAAAAGTCGTAGTAATCCAACGAAGACATCACATAAACAAACATGAACGTATTGAAATCCACACGGATGTTGTTAGGACACGGCGCTGTGTAATATCAGTCTAAAAAAACTATAATTGTAACATTTGTATAGCTCGAGGTGATTAATAATTTTCCATTGCCCGCAATACGTTACGCTTCGATCGTTCTTCACATTTATACATATACGCATGAACGCATGTTGCTGGTTAGTTCTATTAATATGAACCTTTTAGCGTCAATCTAACAAATTTACAATTTAAAACGTTAAACTGGGTTATTTTATAACCTAAAACTCTGATAAAGAAGCGGTTTTCTTCATTTGTCATACAATACAACTCTTGTACTCTATGTACGTAACTACAGAACGGCTCCATTAAACCTGTAGATCTGAAGAAAATTTTGTATTGGGATAGATCACCGTCTTCATTACCGCATCATTTTATTTTTTAATCCCGCGTGGACAACGTTGGGAGGCAGCTGATGGCAACTTTACCCTGCTGTCAGTTTGGTAGTAATTTAGGTTTCCATGTTTTTTTTTGCGTGGGAAAGAATGACTAGTATAGTTGGAATCACTTCAAGGTTTCAAAATGAAGATTTCTGATCTTGATTGAATTTTAATGAATTAATTTGCAATCACTCAACTCGACGAAGGCTCTATTTTGCTGCAGATAATCTTGTTTCTCACCCACTCAATAAACTGACGTAATACTGTCTCTCGTAAAAAAAAAAATATTTGTTTGTTGATTTAAATTTGTATGCTTATCGCCATGGAACATTCGTGATTATTGTCTTCTATAATCAGTGCAATTTTAGAGTTAACCTTAATACCTTTATGGTAAACATTGATTTCATCTTTTTATTTTGTATTGTATTGATGAATGGCAAAAGAACTAAACTAATAAATTTGTAGACCTAATTCTATTTATGTTTTTGTACACTACATTCTGTACTATAATTAGATTCCAGTGTAAATACACTTATACAAATACACATTATAAAATTATAATCTTTATTTGAGATGTAAAATTCAACTGCTTCTCACAGTTGCTGACATGCTTAGTGTACGCGAGCTGCGTGCATGGTATCATGATAAAGTACGGCACGAAAGGGGGGCCGATAGAGCCTCCAACGCCGGAACCGACACCCGCCCCGCAGCCCTACAGGATACCAGCACCAGTATGGGAAGATCGTAGTGACGACTCACCTGATCCCAACGCCACTTGGTAAGATAGCTAGCAAGTCATTATCTAATATTACGTATACTTTATTAGTTGCTATTATAGTAAATATAAGCTAAGATCTTCTAGACATACCTATTATAATGCATCTACAGGCATTAACAGGGTGTTGCTTATAACCTTTCCTACGAATTGTCGCAAATATCCCCAGCTTCAGTATGTTCCTGTTACTTTGACTAGATCCTCTAGTAGAAAATTTAGTATTCGAGGTCGGTATATTGTTTGGTTGCTGTCTAGTTTTATTTGTGATATTTAATATTAGGGGCAAATTAGAGGTAATTATTTCCATTGTTAATTTGATAAGGATTGGGAGAGACCTTAATTGAATGCAACAGTAATTGACGATAACAAGGCATCATTTAATTCACATGCATTGCAATTCAATTGCATACATTATAGTATCGAATTACTTTTTAAATGATCAATTTCTTACAGGCGACCTCCATTCTTCAGACCACAGCCGAGATACACTGAAGTTATCTACAAGGTTCCTTCGCAGACTGTTAACAGCGCTCAAAGCTTTGTCAATTCGTATCTACCAAATCAACCACTTAAAGCTGAAACTGTTAGGAATTATTTCACACCGGCGCAAATACTTACTTCCCAAAATTTACCCGGAGTTGGCATCAGATATTTCATACCCGCATATCATCACAACCAACATGTTAAAACGCATAAGAAACAAGATGATGCGAAACACAATGATATCGAAACAAATGAAATCGATGATTCTTACGACGATGACGCTCCTAGTGATGTACAATGGAAATTTGAGAAGAATGCAGCGAAAAGCAGTCAACAAACTAGTTCAGAAGTAAGTGTTACAGTAATGTAAACAAAAGAATTAAAACTAAAGATAACTACAGTATTCAGTTAATTTTGGGTAAATTTAAAAACAAAAGATCATGTATAACCATAACAGACGTTTTTAAGAGATAAATGGTGGGCTATTTTTTATCCACTCGAACAAATAATTTGCCGGCCCGATGTCGCGGGCGAAAGCTAGTTTCTCATATATTACAAATATATTTACCAATTATGTCTCAACTGCAAACTATTAGTGTTTTTAATGATATGGGTGGACTCGATTAATTTTCTTTTGTACAGTATAGAATAGTAAATTCTCTTTTTGTTATACTGTTGCTTAACATATTTTACAATTAAAAACACAAAAATAAGCAAACTAAGGCACTGGTTAAATATTCTGCTGTCTGTATCGTTTTTATACATATACCTTTCGCCCGCAACTTCGGCCTCCTGGAATTGAAGATAAGTAAGTAGCCTTAGGTCTTCTTCAAGACTATTCTCTACATCTACGCCAAATTTCATCGATATCCCTCCAGCCTAGAAACCTTATCAAACAACTAACTTCTATATTTACAGTATTAGTAAGATGGAATCGGGAATACCATGTTTTTATATGACCTTTTTTGTTGCAGGAATTCATAGTAAAGCAAATAAGGTAATGTTTGTCTATATTTTTTTTTACAGGGCACAGCTCGACCCGTTTACCGCTGGCCAGTGTACGTACAACCCAGACATTAACGACGTTCAAAAGTTATTTAATTATTAAAATTGTCAGTGGTCAAGTTACTATAAAGCCATTAGACATAAATGTTAAAGATGAAGACAGTAACAAAATCCGCTAAGATTAGGCAAAGTGTACGGTACAGAATTATTATTGTGATTTTAATATAGACAAGTAGAATAAGTAAAAAGTGCCAGAATTTTTAAATACAATCAATTGTCAATTGAAGCACTTGAAGATTATCAATGATTTTTTTTATATATCTTAGTACTATAAATAGTTTGTTGCGATAATTGTGCCAATAGTGACACATACAAGCTGAAGTACGATTCGCGTGATTGAGTTGAAGTAAAGGGCTACGTGGATATTAATTACATAGTCATGCAATCGACTGACACAAGAAGACATCTCGAGCGTGTCGGGACACCTGCTATGATCCTAACCTTGATACAACACGACCACTTACCCAATTAAATAATTTATCAATCTATAAATAAATTTAAAGTAAAAGAAAATAACAAATGTAACAATAAAAAACAACTTGACTTAAATTTTGTAACCTATGTGTAATTATAATTAGGATTTTTTACAATACAAGATTTTAGAATTTCATGACTCCTTTCCAAACTAAAATTGCAACAATTTTTCCTTAAATAGTTTAAACTTTTGTGAGTTATTATTATAACTAAATCTTTAACTGCTAGTACTCAAGTCTATTTTTCCGGTGGCGGCACCGACTAATTTCGGACTCATCGGGGGTCCATCTATTTCTTGTTTTTTGGGATTAAATACTAGGCTGTATTACACAAAAAAATACAAGACCCTTTAATAGACCCTCTGTTGAGATTGTAGACGTCAGCCTGGTCATATATTTTACCATAAATATATATCAATACCGCATTTGGTATAAGTACTTTGTTATATATTGATTGAGATGCATTGCACAAGCCGACGCATAATAAAGTTTTTAATAATCATGATTTTATAGTATAAAAGAGTTGACGAAAGTCCAAGCTAAGATGAATTTGGAACACTGTCTTATTTTTTTATCGTAAGGATCTAAGTATGCAGTTGATTTTATTTTATATTTTTTTTGTTAGAAACGCTTTTGCTTTTGATCATATGGCTCTGTTTGAAAAAATCAGGCAAACAAAATGATGAATTGAGGTGATTTTTAATTTTTAAAACTTTTATAATGTTTTTTAATTCTACATTTATTCGGTTGCTTTTATTTATATATTTTAAATATTCTACTTTTCTTAACACCATAGCAATTTGTTACGGTAAGGTATCAGTATTCAGATGTATGTTTTTTTATAGTATTGCCGTTATATAATATCTATTGTTCCATTCCTTTGTGTACCTGAAAGTTTTGTTATGTCATTAGATGCATCATCATTTTGTCGTTTGCTTAAACTAACGACAAGGGAATGCTTTGTAGAAATAGATTAAGAGAAACGACTCCTATTTATAAATCTAAACGGAACTCTTTTGGAGAATCTCTTTTGGAGAATCTCTTTTGTTAAAATCATAGCTATTCTGACGTAACGAAGTTGCAATTTTCGATTTTTTACTATCTTAGTGATTCGTCTTTAAAATGTGTTAATGACAGAAGAATGATTGTTTGTAGTTTTTTCTTTCTATTTGTAGACTAATATAGTTTTTAATTGTAATTTTTGTAAATATGTAAAATAAACGATTGATATATTATCTGTTTTTTATTTAACAGTTCAAGATATAATAAAAAAATAATATAAATAAAATATTTTCTATTAACTTTAGCTTTAATGTCATAGTTCGACTCCATAATAATATATAAGCTATACTTTTGTATAATATATATTGGTTACATCAAAACATCGCCGCATGCGATGTTCGAGACAATCGTCACGAAACACGATGCCTCGATTCCCATCGGATGAAATTTACAAGCCCCGAGATAACACGACTGTTTGAAAGCATGCTGTTGTACCTTCACTATCACATAAAATTTAAACAGGAACTAAGAAAGATTACATCTTAATTGGTGGCAATTCTTTAACCAACGCTATGACTCGTTAAATTCAATTTCCTTACATATTATTAACATTTAGTCATACAATTAAAAAGTTTGGGAAGTCTAATAGGTTCTATTATTTACGAGGTCATAATTACGAGTACATGAATAGAATTAAAGAAGTAATCGAAAACCTTTCTTGTACTGGAAGAGAAGAGTAATCCTGCAGAAAAGGAGATGAACAATAAAGGATTATACCATACAATTTGGATAACAAGAGAGAGAGACCTTAATGGTCTCATATGTGTTTGTAGTATTTCGTTCCATCTAATGCTTTATAACCCCGTTACCGTAACGAGCGCACGCAGCGCCGTGACTGTCATTACGAATCCGTACCATTGCTTATTTATTTATGCCTTACGCAAGCGGATTCAATTTACGATTTTTATTTAACAAATATATTCACAATCAAAAAGTTTTTACAAGAAAAGGGCAAAAAATCACTGGGTATACTGAGGTAATGATATCGTTCATACCCATTGGCATCGGCAATAAAGGTACTGATGATGCTTTTGACGACAAAGTACGCTCACTTCTTCAATTTAAAAAATATTCTATATCCTGCCCACCGAGGATAGGAAAAATTTCCTTGACCTACGCAGCACTGGTGTTTATCACCAGCTTAACCTTATAATTCATATTTATTCCGTGCCAAAGTTCGTACAATGTGCCTTCAGTATAAATATTCTTATATAAAAACGAACTGTTGCCCGCGACTTCGTCCGCGTGGTATTAGAAAACATACGAACTATATAAATTACGAAAAGCTACGTATCCCTCGGGAACCGGACATTTCTCGGGGATGAAGCTTATCCCATGTGTACTCCAGACTTTGTTTTATATCTGTGCCAAATTTCAATAAGATATGTTGAACCGTTGCAGAATGATCGAGTAAACATTAAAAAACTAAATTAATGAATCCCACGGGAACTGTAACTAATCCAGGGATAAAAAGTAGCCTATGTGTTCTCTCAGACTATGCTCTAAACCTGTGCCAAATTTCATGAAGATCCGTTCAGCCGTTTAGGCTACAAACGCTAACAAACATCCATCCATCCATCCATCTAAACTTTCGCATTTATAATATTAATAATAAGTAAGAAATAAGATTAAGCAAGCTGCTTACAAAAGCTTCGACTACAAAGTCAAAAGTGATTGAGGTCAGTAAACTTTGCAATTGCTCTGCACTCTCAAACTCTAATGACTTCAATTATGATAAATACTTTTTAGTTCACAGCCCATTATTAATTCATTAACAAGTTAGAAAATCACAATAAAAATTAATATTAAATTAACTTTTGCTTAAATAACATAAAAATGAATGATATATTTCAAAGTCCATTCATAACTTTGTCAATAACGTTTCTTGAAGCTTTTTTAATAGGTCGATATTTCAAAACAGTAAGCAATAGCAATTTATTATTCAATTACTACAATTTATGACGTATTCATAGTATACGATTTGCGGCTCCTTTAAAATGATTTAAAACCTTCAACAATATAAACAAACCAAATAAAATAGTATTAGCGAGTGTTTTTGATGAATAGAACGTAATTGTTATAAATATTACTTCCACGAGGTCTATTTAAAAGCGTGCGCACACCTGAAACTAAATTATCGCACGACTGTTTAGTCTCGCTTTGATTCCTTATATGGAGGTGCGCACAGTACTCGGATTTTAGTTTTTTTTTAATAATAACGTTGAAAACGAGCAAGCGGCTACCTGAGTCCATTGAAATGGAAAGCGACCGTTGCACATAAACATCCGCAATTGCAGATGCGTTGCCTATCCTTAATTGACGGAGAAGGAGACGCACATAAAGAGGACATTTCCCCTTCCAATGCGTCTCCTCCACTGTCAATTCCACTTTTCCTTCCCATCCTATCCTTTTAAGAAAAGGGTTTTTTTTTAATAACATAAGGTGACAAACGAGCAAGCGGCCACCTGAAATCGCTAAAATGGCGAAGCGACCGCTGCCCAAAGACATCTGCAATTGCAGATAAGTTGCCGAACCTTAATTGACGAATGAGAAGATGCAATAAAGAGGACATATGCCCTTCCTATGCGTCTCCTCCACTGTCAATTCCACTTTTCCTTTCATAGGACGGAAACAAAAGAGTGGAAAGGGAAAGGAACTAAAATTAAGCTTCCGACACCACTATTCAGACGAAACGCGGAATTGCTTCCACTCCTCGTCCATTTTCTATGTGGTCGTGGTATTACACGAAGCCGAACCATTCGTGCGAAGATGTTAAAGCGGGCTCTACCACTGATAATATAAGTTCTGCAACTTAACAGTTGAATAACCTACGAAATAATCGACAATCGGACAACAATGTGCGATAGCTTAGTCGAAGATGTGTTCTCGGTCGAATACGATTTTTAATTCGAGGTCAAAGTCATAATATTATTTTCCAATCAATAACTGAAATTCCAATTTATTATTGCCAGAATATCTGAGGTAAGACTATTACAATGGTAAAAGACCTATTGAATTTATCCACGATGAAATAATAGCAAACGAAATTATTAATAATTCATACAAAATTAATAAAAAAACTCAATTTACTCATCATTAATAATTCAAAGTGCATTGTTAAGCAAAGTGAGCTTATTATAATCTTTTTATCCATTGTATGCAATCGTGGTTGACTAATTTCTCACGCGCATTGTATAATTACACTTTTCTAGTTCATTAACCTATTTCTAACATATTTGTCAAGAATTATTTAATAAAAATGTCTTACAGAAATACTTAATGTGTTATTTCCTTATTCATAAACTTTTGGGTGATCTTCGATCATTAGTCTCATATACATTACGTTCTGTAATATACTAGCTTTCGCTCGCGACTCCGTCCGCGTGGAATTAAAAAACAAACAAAAGTGAGTAGCCTATGCGTTCTTTCAGACTATCCTCTACAACTATACTAAATTTCATCGAGATCTGTTCAGCCGTTTAGGCTACAAACTCTAACAAACATCCATCCATCTAAACTTTGGCATTTATAATACTAGTAAGATTACATAAAAATAATAAAAAACATAGCCTATGCTACTCACTGATAACGTAGCTATGTAATGATGAAAGTTTTTTTGAAATCGCCCCAGTAGTTTTAGAGTTATTTCAATACATACAAAAATACAAATCTTTTCTCTTTATAACGTTAGTATAGATAGTATAGACAGTTTTAAGTATAATAAAACAAACAGTCTTACATTTTAAAATCAAACACTAATAAATAAAATAATGTATCGTTCATTCATAATTCATTTGTACGTCGCAACCAACTTTAATGATAGTCGGTGTTACAAACGATTAAAATTTCAATTTCACTTTTACGTTGGTTCACATTGAAAGTGCGAGTGACCATGACCTACCTCACTTTTGACGACGGATGACGACTACTTTCGCGAAAGCAACATTTCGACTGTGCAGCGGTACCGAATCACTTTTACTCTTTTTTATTTGTAAAGATGAGAAACAAATGAAGAAGTTGCGACGACGATTCGAGTTCAAAGTAGTCTTTTAAATTGTCTTCCCTTTAGTTGTGTTTTAAAAATTGCATAATCATGACGTCATAAACGTCTTAAAATAATTACAACGAAATGACGAATGGCTACCATAATCACGAAAAACGTTAGCGGATTTATCGTTAACACGCGTCGACAATAGAAAGAGCACAAGGCCCGTCACTGTCCGACTTGTAATTGCATAACTAGACGACAAACATAAAGGGAATGATGTACCGTGACACAATAAAGCAACGTGTCCGCAACATTACTGAACAGAATAGACCGGATTAGTTGTCAATAAGCAAGCCAAATGTTCGTTTCTATTTTCTATTGAAACAAATTTTACCATAGAAATACTCGACTAAAATTAGATGCGACAAATGAAAATATCTAAATTGTATATTGTTGTTTTGGTATGAGTGAGTTTGATTAATTTCAGTGATTTTATTAAATTTTACTGCGATTTATTCCACGGCACTTTTAAATCTAGTTCTCATGATTATCAGAAAGAACTAAGGATTAATTTGTATTAAAATAAAAAAAAATATCTTGTTTGTATGAATATAAAAATATATTATTTTACGATTAAATATTACGATCAGTTGAAATTATAATTTTTCTCATCATATAAATAATGACATTAAGATTTAATTATTATCGTATTTTATCGAGAATATCAATTTGCTTTAACCTAGTTTCGTGAAGCGCCAGAAAATCAGACGCAATACGCCGTCCGTTTTCGTTAAATTGTAGTCACATTAAATATACGATGCGTACAGATTGATGCGTTCGCTCTGTTCCAAGTAGAACCGGTATCGGCCGCGGTTAGCCTGTAATTATGTTATTTATAGCTCATTGAATCCAGCGTGAAGCAGATCTATTCAGACACATATTTTTTTAACATTTAATTTTATTACAGGGCCATTTACAAGCGGCATGCAAAAGGTTAAGTATCCATTAATCTTTTAACTATAGCTATTTGATATTTTTAAAATAATTTCGTATTTATTAATTAGTTAAAAGTAATATAATCAATGAATTAATTGCTATATTTAAAAGGATTTTGCTGTTACACTTTTATGTACTTCTAGCAGTTACCTGCGACTTCGTCTACGCAATATTAAGACAAAATGTAGTCTATAATATGACAGCCTATATCAGCTACCCTTCAGTGAATGTCCGGTCGTTTCCAAAATTCTGGAATTTTTCTTTTGATGTTACAAACAGACACTCCATTTTAATTATTATATATGTATAGATAAAGATGATGATAATTTACATGTTATACTTTTTTTCGTAAGACGAGCTTTAAGACGTGTAAGATGTTCAAACGATTATTTTTTTAATGCTAGAATAGCGCCAGCAAAAATCTCTACCTAAGGAATATGGAGTATGTTAGTTGTAAAATAGATAACTCGCAATGCCTATATTTATTTGTCTGATAAATAACTATGAAGCTATTTATTTGCAAATTGTATTGACATCCTTGTGAAAACGGCTTTGACATATTTCTTCCTCGCGACATTCTTGGCAAAAAGTTCTGGCATGATGCCGTCCTGTTGTAATTTTATACCTAAATTGTACCTTAGGGCATTGTGGAATTCTTAAGTATGAACAGGAAGACATAATTTTTCCAACATATGTCACAAGTTTACTTAATCTATACTATTATAATAAAGCATAAACACACATTTCTTTGTTGCCTAAGATGTTTTTGAATAATTCTTATTTTAATAAAAAAAACCCTACACTTACGTTACGCTTTAGGCTATATATTTTCAGGCCATTAAACTCAGGGGGTAAATATTTTGGATAAAACCCTAATGTGGGAAAGAGACCATAAGTTGCTGCAAACATCAGGGAAACAAGGTTGCCATGATTTGTTAGCATGTCATGTCATTTTGACATTTGCAATTGATAATTTGACATATGTAAACAATAAAAAAAAACATACAGACGAATTGAGTACCTCCTTCTTTTGGGAAGTCGGTCAAAAATAAAGAATTTATAATTTCATGCGGTTGAAGCCGCGCGGGAACAGCTAGTTTTAATATAATTTAACGAATAATAATTTCTACAGCAATTATTTTGCATAGCTAAAGTTAGCCATTTTTTGCATTAATTGAAAATGACTACAATAATCCGTTTTATTTTAATATTGATAATAATTATATAATAATTATTGGAAGCAACGACAGTTAGGGAATATTGGCAATTAATTTTTTTAAATGTGTCGAATCTGAAACATTTTAATGTTCATATATAAATACATATAAAAGCCTATTAGTTTTTAATTTATTTTAGTAAAAATTAACACAGTATGCCACAAAAATTGTGGCGTTTATTTAGTTATCGTTTGTAAGTTGTTCAAAATTTTTACGTGATAGATGTTTTGCCTTCTCTGTATTTAGCACGGAATATTTTAAGTGAGGTTTGATGTGTGTGAAGTAATTTGTTTTCATTATTGCGTCACCTATTTGTCGTTTATATAAAAATGTAGACACATAAATAAGACGTGGTAAGGTATTAAAATGTATGCATTTAGTTATTTTTCTTTACTTAAATATCAAACATTGAAGGGCGACTTGAGGGTTTTGTCATGATTTTTTTCAGAATAAAATATCAGTAACATAAAAATGTTTTAATCAATGTTTCATTTGCAAATTCTTGGTGCTGTGTTTCGACGAATTCAATTGAAATATAAAAATATATCAAAACAATTTTACCTTTATAATACAGTTATCACAGACTTATAAAATGTTTGTAATATTAATTTACTAACTAAACACCTAAATCAAATAAATCCAAAATCAATAACCAACATTCTTAGCCAGTGAAATGTGTAAAAACAATTTCACATTTAAATTTAATTCAACGATACAGACACTCTTCAAATGATGATTTACCCCGTTTTATCGACAGCATGACATTTAAGATACGACTTACAATCGAGTACAAACCAAGTAAATTCTATTCTAATTACAGCTCCAGGGTATAGCTCAAGGAGCACGTACGAGTAATAGACAGTGCTACCGTATGTTTTCACTACAGAAACATGTATAGAAAAACAAAATGTCATCTTAGTCATTCTTTATAAAAAAAAAGAGATAGTTTTTGGACTATAAATCAGTAGATGAAACACGAAATTTTATTCAGTGAAAATGAAAAATTAAAATAACGCGCGTCAACGGCAGTCAATTTTATTTGTTGTCTATGGATTTATTTTGGAAAGTTTTTTTTTTTTAATACATAATACAAACACGTATATTTATAATGAGTCTGTGGTTATAGCCGTATCTAGGTAGAAGTGTATCCTTTAGTTTGTTATAGTCTCATTAGAATTAATTTCGACTATAGTTCATATTCCCTACCAAACTACATGTGTCGGCAGAATCAACTTCCCATTATACCTTTGACACACCTTTAACTAAACTATAGCACAACTGTTGTTCGATTGTCGATTGTTTTTCAGCCAATTCAACTGTTTAGTTGCACAACTAAAAATAGAGTTGTGCGCGCAGCTCCAAATATGCTCACATGAAAGCGAGACTAAACAGTTTTGCGATAATTTAGTTTCAGGTGTGCGCTGATTAAGTCAATAAAAAACAAAGGAATTGCCCATTCGCAATAATACCGTTTTTACTTCAATGCGTGTCGATAATTAGTTTAATGTCTTCATTTTCGCCATTTTCAGTACCTCACTAATTGTACACGACCTGGTAACATTTTCAATAGCGACGACAGAACTTTAAAACATTTCGTTAATTGGAATCGCACTGGCCTTTACAGCTTTTTTATGTAAAAAAATATGAAGATATATTATTAGCGGCTACAACTGAAGAAATACGTTAATAAAGCAGTTAATATTTAATTAGTATTGATCACTTTACTTTTTTCCAATTTCCGTGAAATGTAGGTAAGGCGAGATTTATTGCAACACAGGTTGACGCGATCGTTAAAACACTACAGCAGGGTTAGACAGTAAAAAACATGAACGAAACGAAAGCGATTATCGTTCGATTGTGATTGGTTGAGACAATGACGTCTGACGTCACGCGTTACGTTCACGTCGTTTTTTGTTTTTTTACTGTCTAACCCCTCAGCTCTATAGAAGTTGTGAAGAAGTGTATTCTAAACTTCATGTAAAATATGTTTTTGAGGTCCAGTTCTAGTTCTGTATCTTTTGTCATCCCTGTTCAATATAAAGATGGTGATACACGGCATTTGGCGGTGTAAGAAATGCAAATAATGTATTTACGTGTGGTACGACATACAGACCTTAATAATATACTGACAAGGAATAAAATGTATTATGTTTTATACATAAATGCAATTTAATTCTAGCATAATAATATAAGAGGTCTGGAAATCATAAAAGTGGAAGTCCTTAGATTACAATATACAGTAGGCAAGACGTTAAGAATGCAATTACATACATCATTATGTATTTGAATAAATGTATTATTAAAACTGACGGAGTCAAGTTCATAAACAAGTTGATTAATTAATTACAAAGTTGTATGAAAATAGCCAAGGGTTGTGTTAAGATTTCTAATCGAACTATAAACAATAGAATAGCGCCATCTATTGACGCTTTACTAATTTGTTAGTGTCAACTTATACGAACAGCGTCTATGATGCTGACTAACGTTATTGCTGTATATATAGATGGCGCTGTTGTTACTTGGTAGAAATACGCGCAATAACGCCTGTTATCTATGAACAAGCAAACTTTAGACTTTGATTTTTAACAGTCAATTTTCTGAAGGCGTTAATGCACTTAACTAGAACTTTAATTGCATATCCTCTTATTATCTTATTATAATAATTTTCATTATTGATTCTATAACAAATAATTTATCTAAAAGATCTATGATCGATTTTATATAGTTAATGAAACATTCTACTGTTTACTTTTAAATTACAAGAATTATTCTTACCATATAGTAACAAGTCAAAAACGTATTTATATTTTATTCATAGAGTACCTTAGCACCTATTAGTTTCCAATTATCACCTAATATCAAGGTTACTTTTTAGCCAACTGACCGTGTGAATTCACCTCCAAGTTTTTGCTCTACTTTCGATGTGACTGTACTAATTTTAGCGTATTTACGTGTTTGTAACAAATTAGTTCATGGTAGTTTATTAGGTTTATTGCTTAATTGAAAATAGCTCATAGATAGTTTTCATTATCTTTGCATACAAATTTTGTTCTAGTCCAGATTTATTAAAGCCTTTTGTCATTATAAAAATAATGCATTTCTGTGTCTTTGATTTTGAGGTTGTTATTTATACATTTCATTGATGTTAACAATATATAGAATTTAGTAAAGTACAGTAAACAAAAAAATAGTTTGTTGTAGCACATATTCTTGTACGAGACACCCTTTTTAAATGAATCTAGTTATGTAACTGTAACAATTCTATCGAAGCTTGACGGCCTAGTATACGTGACTATTCTTTGTTTATTTTCCTTGGCCGAGTATCAATTGTAATGAACTCATTTTTTACCTCGGAATTCTTGGATTCTATGTACTTTATTTCCATTCTTAATATCGAATTCTTAGCTGAATTTCTTTAGCTTCTAAAATGTAAGTAATAGGAATTATATCATTGCAAGTTCTGAGTATGTTATTACTGTAATAAAATAAAGTATTTACTAAGAATTTTATGTCTATATTAAATAATACGGTTAGATATGGTTACAATACAAACAAAAGAACCAATATGTTTTAATTTATTCTCGATTAATACTTCAAATTAGATTGATCAAGTGGCATACAAATTTATTGTACAATGATTGTAATTACTTCTAACATTGTGATGTAACGAACATAAAGAGAGAAATCTATGTTGGTAATTGTAAGTTAATTATTGTTACTAATAATCGTCATGATCAGTAAGATAGAACATTTTGCAAATGTACCTTTGATTTGTATAGTCATTTATATATTATATAATTGTTTATACTTAGATGCAAGTTAACTGTGCAAATGCGAAGAGAATTTAAGACAAATGCATTACTAGATGGTAAGTCAGATGACTAAGTAAAGGTAGAGGAAGACCGAAGAAAGTATGGATGGATTGTGTGAAAGAGGATATGCTTAAGAAAAGAGTGGATTCAGATATGACGGCTGATAAAGATGTATGAGAGACCAGCACATACTTTGCCGACCCTCCGTATGGGATAACGACAAGTGGATAATGATGAAGTCCGATGACTAAGTACTCATTAAAATGATGTTGTTTGAAGGTTGATGGATTGAAGTCGATTAGGAATTTAATAAGAAATACTAATATAATCTAAAATAAGTTAGTATATACTTCAATAGCTATAAATACTACGTTTATGTAAGTTGTTTGCTGTTTAATAGTCTCTTTCGTAAGTCATCCTACAGTCAGTGGTAAAAGTAGATTATTTAGAAATACAAGTTTCAAACTATAACTAACCCATGCTATGACAAAATAAACTAACATGATGTTACATATTTAAACCGCGAAGCGACCTCTGTCCATAGACATCCACGAAAGCAGATGCGAAGCAAATGCAGATTAAAAAATCGACAGAGGAAATGGTGCACGGAAAGAAAATTATTCTCCTTCCTATGCTTTCTCGTTCAAATCACTTCCCTTCGGATCCCCCTTTTGAGCAAATGTTAAGAAGGGAAAGGGGACTAAAATGAGCCTTCCGAACGAATGTTAGAGAATAGAGAGACTGAATAGAGTATTCAGCTACTATTAGGGAACGACAAAATCGTAACTTTAAAAAATGATGCGATTTATGAAAAGAAGCGAATTTTATTTCGTCTATATAATAGTTTACAAAGATAAATATTCGCTTATGTCAAACAATATCTGCACACAATTTCCGAAGAGAGGAAATTTCTGGCTGGATAATTATTGCAACTTTACTTTTGTAACATGACTGCGAACGTAATTTAAAATACAACAGAGGCTTTTATACTATTGTTAAAATTTCATGATGTTTAATAAAAAGTTATTGCCTTTTAAGTATTTAAGTAATATATTTACGTAACATATGAAACAATAAACGTTTTTCAGATCAGTGTACATTTTTAATTATAACAAGTGCTGTAGATATTTAAATAGAATTTACTATGAAATAGATTTAATTTTTAAATCAACTTAACTATATGTCAATAAATTAAAAACTAGCGGGGTAAATTTATGCTAATACTAATTATTTATGTAATTTTTCTATGGCCTAGTCACCCCTTATTAGAGTAGGCTCCGAGCCCCTCGGCGGGGACATATAGTGAGCTGGTGATGATGATGATGATGAGGGTAAATTTAAGTATGTCAAATCTAACATAAACTAAATATTAACATAGAATTTGTTTTCAAATGATATAGAAGGCGAGTCCCACTTCCATTATAAATACCGACTCCAAACAAAAAAGCAAAGAGAAAAACTGTAATCCGTTTTTGTAAAATTGAACAAAAAATTTGCGACGAATCATCAAACTAAGGTTCTCTAACAATTAAATCTACTGAACACGAGGTTGTTTTAGTTTATTACACGACCTTATTTTTCTAAGTAATGCCATATTATTAGCGTAATCTTTGTCGATTTTAAGATTAAAAATATTAAAAAACAATAGAACTAAATTTCCTGATAGTACATTTTCTGCAGGCGCTACACTCTAACATGGGAGTTAAACCGAAGCAAAGAGGATCATGTTTACAAATAGGCGTATACTAAGAGGTGGTGTAACTGAGAAATATTTCATATAAATAGTGTGCGGTTTATTTTGAGAGGCACAGTGTCAGTTCGGCTCCTGTCAGTCGCTGAAGAGGACGAAAGTGACCTACTGTGATAACAACACAATGCGTGCATTCCAAGTAAGTAAACATATCAAAAATAACTGTAATCGGTGAATAACTATCACATTAATTGATGACTAAGGGTGCCCCATAGTGTAGATTTAGGAAGTGATATATTCACTTAAATACTACTTAAATAACCAGTAAACGACTCTGAGTGACTGATAGTTATCCGTTTAATATGTAACAATTAAATGATTTAATATTTTTGAGTTTAGAAATAGTTGCTTAAGTCTACCTTTAAGTAAACTATGACAAATACTTGAAGTTACGTACGCAATCTTACAAATTATACACTAGTTCGATTTTCCGCACCAATTTCATTCTTATTACCAGTCTAACGTCCTTATTTCTTGTACCGTATTATATAAATGAGAAGCTATTATAAGCTATGTTTGTAATGTGTAGATTTGTTCCCAGTCTTTGTTTATAATTTACATATCTTTAAAAACGTATTTAACCCTTTTCTCTTTCCTTTTTGATGAATTTTTAACTACATAAAAGTTCGAACTTGGTGAATTATAACATAATAGCTTTCGCCCGCACTCCGTCCAAATTGAATTAAAAAAAAAGCAAAAGCAGGTAGTCTGTGTGTTTTTCCAGACTATTCTCTACGTCTATGTTCAATTTCATCGAGATCTGTTTAGCAGTTTAAGCAACAAACTCTGACAAACATCCATGCATCTAAAGTTCACCATTTCTATTCCTAGCTGTTGCTCGCAACTTCGTCCGCGTGAAATAAAATTAAAAAAGCCTATCTTACTCACTGATAACATAGTTTTTATAATGATGAGTTATTTCAATTTATACAAAAATCCAAAAATACTTAACTTTCCTTTTTATAACATTATAATTGTAACCACTCTTATGTTTAAGGTTTTAGTAGTGATCGCGGTCTGCGCCGCTGTGAACGCGGGCTACATTGGCTACGCTGATGCAGGGTATGGCGGGCTACAAGGATACTCGGACGGGTACTCGGGGGGATATCAAGGAGCAGACGACGGGCATGCAGATTATTATGTAACTATTACATTGTTTATTTCGTATAAGTAACGTAAGCTTATCTTATGAATTTAAGCAATAGATGTTTCCGTAAACTAACTATGGGTTTTTTACCCATGTAACTCACAACTTACAAGAATATGTGAAAAGACACATTTGAGTCTAAGAATAGTAATTAGTAAAAGTAAATTATGTTAATTTGATTAAACTAAGAAATTTGAGTTCAAAATTTATATTTTCTTACATTGCAATTTTGCTATGAAATTTACTCAGGAACTAAAAATAAAACTATGATTTTTAGTTCCTGATTTTTTTTTTTAGATTTTTAGAGTTAGATTCGGCGATTATAATGGACAACAGATAAATTATTAGTAACCAATCGAAAACATTTTTTTAATTACTAGGATACGTTTGTTTATTTCTTTGCAACTAATTTAATTTTTGTCTACAGCTTTTATATATTATACCTTAGCAACTAAGCTTCGAAGCTTTAAGCTGGTTTTCAAGATATTCGTTTTTATTTCATACTTTATGTTTATTCGGCAATCGTTGATGTCTTTTGCTTACTCATACTTTCTTGCTACAAAAGATTTCAACGATTAATAACATTGCGTCGAAGTCAAGCGACATTGCAATAAAACAAGTTATTTATTATTAAAATTATGAAGCCTCTTACCTTATTTCATAAACGTAATTTTTGACGATTTGAATTTTATTGTTGATTTGTTTCTGGTTTCAGGCTTATCCCAAATATGCTTACGACTATTCCGTGAGTGATCCACATACTGGAGATCATAAATCACAATGGGAATCTCGCGATGGCGATGTTGTTAAAGGTAATTTAAATATGCAATATAGAACTCACACACTCCTCGCTTTCTTATGTTTTCATAAAGAAGACCCGTTATAATTAAGAACATGTTATACCTTTTTTTAAATTTTTAAGGTGCATATACACTAGCGGAACCAGATGGCACCACTCGTATCGTAGAGTATACCGCTGACAAACACAATGGATTCAATGCAGTCGTCAAGCGTATCGGACATGCTCAACACCCTCAGGTCTACAACACCCACAGTGATGGTGCTGGTTACTACGGATACCACTAGATGGAGCTGTTAATAAATACTGTGTAATAGTTGCATTTTAGATGGCGCTGTAAATCTCAATATGTACATACAGGTATCGCTAAAATAAAAAATTGTCGCAAGCATTGTACAATTATGCGACATTTATGGTCTGTAAATATTCCTGCCATCTGTTACCTATTTATTCTTTTCCTTAGCATGTAAGATTTCGACGGTAAAATTGTTACTGTTTGACCAAAACAAAATATACAATTTGTAACATGTATTTGATAGCGTTTTATTGCATCAAAAGAATGCGGTATTTGTTATTAATTTCCTTATGAAATTCATCAAATTTAATAGAAAGGCAATCGATCAAGTTACATCGAATTAGGTATTACTTATTAATTTTAAATGCAAGCAGTTAGCGTTAAAATTATTCAAACGAAACCAAGAGGCGGGGAAGTTTTCGTTGCAAGAAATAGCTTACAAATTGCCTCATTATTTATCTTGTCAACACTTATTACATTTCCTTAACGAAGAAAGTTTTTCTTTGTCGAGAAAAAATGATTAATTCGTCTGATTTAGTAATTTTATACATTACGTTGGTATACGGTTATTGTCTTTTCAAAGATTCATAATATAAACGGTACTTTAACAATATACAAGAGTTATCGGTATAATTTATCGGCCTATCTATTCCGTGTATATTGTTTCAGTTATCACGAAAAGTAATTAAAGTCAATCATTTTGAAGTTAATGTTATAAAAGTTAAAATTACATTTTACGGTGTTAACAGCTAGGTGTTTGCTACCTTTAAGATTAGAATATAGGTATTATTATATGTTCCTTATTAAAACATACACAAAAGCACTTGATTTAATTTGAAAAGCAACAATTATTTAACTAATCGATAGTCTATCTTATATTTTTCTTAGGTTTTTAACGTTCACATTATTTTGTCAAAAGAAACTACATTATATGTCAAAACACTAATAAATTTATTTTGTTTTTTTTTTAGTTATAATGTTAAACGGTTATCATTCACACTGTAGCTTTAGTATACTAATAACGAAGATGAGATATAGTTTTACTAATAAATAAAGTAATTCCCGCTCATTGAACATTATTCGTAATCATAGTGTGTGTATCATTCGCGCTGCTTTAGCCCGGGCGGTGCAAATGTGTGCGTTTATAAATAGGTAAGTGATGGTCGACACGTCGCGTCTTCACGTAGTCCCAACCTTGGAAATGGACAAGTTCACACTCATGTAATTTAAAAAAAATAAAAAAAAGTAAAAAATAGATCCGAATTATTTGTGGCAGTGAACGGCGTAGACTATCCAAAGTGCATGTCGGAGTTTATGGAAACGCAATGGCAAAACCGTTTGCTTTTTTGGTAAGTTGTACGAAATGAATTTTACAAGTTTTTATTTTATTTTATTCAAAAATATGGAAATTTATAACAAAGAAGAAAATAATTTATTTACCTTTAAAAATAATTCAGTAAAAATGATCAAGATTTGTTCAACACAAAGTTTCCTTTTTTTATAGTGACTTTTTTATTTATTTTTTAATTACTAGATAATTTGTATACAAAATATAAACGAAATAAAAACCCATTTTTTGAATTGGTTCCTGTCTTTTAGCAAGTTCTTCATTTACCTTTTAACTGCGTAAATAAATAAAAAAACTACTGCATAACCCACAGACTATTTAAATATAATGAGGAAGAAGTACCGTTCGCCGTACAACAATAATTACCTTATTAATAATTGTTCCGCGAAATTAACATGACTTTTTTCATTTAAGGTAATATTTATAAACTTAGCAACATTAAAAGGGGAAAATGCATTAATAATCAGCAATGACAATATAGAAAACCTCCGTAAAACTGACGTAAGTATATATTTTTATTAATTAAGTAGATATGGTAGTAATCCAGCCTTCATTTTTGAATAAAATTTGCTTTTGAATAAAAACAAATTGTGATAGTGAATTACGCTAAATATCACGTCATCAGATATCAGTAAATTAGGGAAGTTAAAAGAATTTAATTTCATCAGTACAGGGGACCTGCATCATTTCCCAACCTCCTGTCACTGATTTTATTACATATATATTTTTCTACGGGACATACAATTTAAGTGTTAACTATGGTATAAAATTCTTGTTTCTTAACTAAATGACAATTTTATATAACCAACGCTTATAACTTAGATCCAAGTATTCTAATCTATTTACGGATCTAAGATGAAAATTCGGTTTAAAAAACTATTTAATTTGATTTTAAATTAATTTCATTTGATCATATTGCAAAGCTAAAATTTTAGCCAAAATATAAATGTAAAGTACTTAGTTTCATTCTGTTTTATTTATACTAATCTGTACTAATATTATAAAGAGGATAGATTTGTATTTATGGAATTTTGTATATCTTGATATAACTCAAAAACTACTGGGCCTATTTGAAAAATTCTTCCACCACTTACGAGATACGTTATTAGTGGGTAAAGCTATATTTTCACGTGGACAAAGTCGCGAACAACAGCTAGTTTTCTAATAAAAATGAACGTAAAATTTTCTCCGGCGTACGGCACGCAATGTGTCAATGACGTACTTCGATTTAATTGTTTGGAACGCACTCGCACTTGTATCAGACGCTGACGAACACTTTCAATGGAATATTTTCTAATCTTATAACATTTCTCGTGTTTTATACACATGTATTATATATGTATTGTCTACATGCTTATTGTACATTAAAGAATGTATGCATCACATTTTTAGATAAATATTATAAAGATAAAATTCTGAATAGTGTCGTAACCTTTGTTAATCATCGATATTTTTTATTCAGATGACGTTAAAGAAGTTGTAGGTGTTTTCGATTTGAAATAGTTATCGTTATGCACAAATATTGAAAGCTATTACTCCAGTTATGAAACAAGTGATAAATGTACGAGTACTGGTGTTGTTCACCCACTTTTCTCCCGCCGAGCGGTCGCTTATTGCGTAGAAGTAAAAGTAATTTACGCACCGTATTAAATATAACTTATCGAGATTGTAGGTTATATTGCCAATCACAATACAATGAATGTTGTAATTTAGTACGACAAAAATGTAATTGAAGAACCAGTTAGATTAAGGGCCTGTCCCACTACTAGCTGATAGAGGCTCAGATAGCTTAAATATGACGTCACTGTCAGATAAGCGAACAAAATCCTATGAGGAAATATCTTACACGTTGGATTGCTATCAGACAATTTACAATTTGGTGGCCAAGGCCCTAAATCTTGTAAAAACACCAGTAACAGATAATATAGATCTACATGTATCTTATCTCGGAATATCTCTTTCACTACTAAAATTTTATTTCGATTATATATGTGTGACCCATATTTACCTTTTTACATCTTTTAAAACCTAAATTAAATGATTAATCTATTTAATAAATAACCTAACACGATAATTACTATTCAATAAATAATCTTGTTTAAGTAGCACTTAAGTTGCTAAGTGTTAGATACAAATGAAAGTGAGCGTACACCCGTCATTGACATTGTAAATCGCGATGCGTTCAAGTCATGCGTCGCCGCGTAGGCTGTCTTGAACTTGTAGCGCCGCGACCTATCGTTTTTTTGTTTTACTTAAAAATGACGAATGTTGTTTGCAAAGATTCAAAGTCAAAAAATAAAATAAATTGCATGAAATTGTTTTAAAAAATAGAAAAAACATACTGACGAATTGTGTACCTCCTTTTTTTGGTAAGTCGGTCAATAAAGTTGATACCCACATATACATGTACATACTTGATACAATTTGTACAAGTATTTGTTGAAGGATATTTTGTTGGTATTACACATAAGATAACAGCAGGTGCTTATTCCACATTGTCCATTCTGGTTATGTGACCGGTTTATATACACACCAATTGATGTCAACGCAATAGTGAGGTGACAGATTACATTTTATATGTAATACAGTAAAAGCTGTACATGAGGTTATTACGAATATGGTTTTATTTGACATGATTAATCTTACTCTTACTAATATTATAAATGCGAAAGTTTAGATGGAGTGATGGATGGATGTTTGTTAGAGTTTGTAGCCTAAACGGCTGAACGGATTTTGACGGAATTTGGTATAGATGTGGAGAATAGTCTGGAAGAACACATAGGTTACTCACTTTTGTTTTTTTTTTTAATTCCACGCGGACGGAGTCGCGGGCGAAAGCTAGTGTTTCATAAATTCTCTTTACATATCTCGATATGTTACATTTTTGTATACCAGATAAGAAACGAAATGAATAATCTTCTGTTTTATAGTTTATGTTAAAATTGAAAACATTTACTGATTTCATTACATCATACAAAGTGACAAGAAAAGTTATCACCTTTAATTTATTTGCATTCCAACGTCATGGAAATAATTAAATGACTCATTATGGATTCAGAATAATAAACTATAGGCGAGCATGCAACTCATTGTCTTAATGAGTAAAATATCGAATTTTCACACGCGATCATTTTTTTTATGCCCCGTGCGATTTTTTACTATAAAAAACGTAATTAAGGCGCAGTAAATAATTATGATTGAAGAGTACTTATTCCTATTTCTTTATTTTTTCAGGAAGGTCGAAACTATGCGTTTTCTTACGGAGTCGCAGACGAGCAGACTGGAGACATCAAAAATGTATGGGATTCTAAAGATGGAGATATCGTTAAAGGTGAATATTCATATTTTGAATTGACAACCTTACTATTGTAAATTCAAAAAAGATTTAATTACAGGCCAGTACAGCGTGCTAGATGCCGATGGATCTGTAAGGACTGTAGAGTACACGGCCAGTCCAGACGCTAGCGTTAACGCGGCTGCCAACAACGACGGAATCAAATCACAAAAGGAAAAACATGTCATGGAAGATAAATCTTACAGAGACTTTAACGGACCTTACGATCTCTCCGAAGATCCAAACTATGAATTCCATTACACAAAACATAGAAAGAACAAGGTACGCCCTTACGATCTTTTTAAAGATTTTCCAATGAAAAGACCTAGCCATACTCATTCTCAAGCAGATTCTGGCGAGTTCCGCTACAATCCGACACTAAAACACTATTACAACGGTGAACCATATAGAACCACAGGCTACGGCCATGATCCTGATTGCGATACTAAATATGCAACAGAAGGGAGTAATTATTTTAAAACTATAAGTGATTTAGATTTTCGTAGACAAAAATATCCCTTACTTTATTCGGATCCATATACGCAGGAAAAATATAAAGACATCCCTTATGATGATTCAGAGAAGTACCTGAGTTATAAGTACAGAGGTGAAAATAAATCACCGCGACCTGAAGAAATGAGTCTAGCGACATCGGTTAAATACAACTATCCTATGTTACCTGATATTCCAGTTTCTCAACATTTCTATCGAGATGATGTTGAGCAGAGACCTAAAAAGAAGCATAGACCTCCCAAACCAACTGATGTGTTTTATTCTAGTGAAAACTTTAACGATTATGTTATGGTACCGAAAAAGAAGTATAAAAAACCACCAAGGTTACCTGATATTAATGATTATTCAAACGATAACGATGAAGATTACGATCCTCTGGATGAAGAAGATGACAGAAAACGTAAACCCTTTCGAGGTTCCGGACAGAAGGAAGTCGTGAGAAAAATTATTAAAAAACCAAAACCGACGCTTATCACTTTACTAGACATATTAGATATTTAATATTTAAATACAAATTAAAATATAATTGTACATATTGGCGTTATTTTGTAGATTGAGTTTCTACAATTAATATTTTGTTGCAACACTTTATTATGACATTTTACAATGCATGCTGCTTCGAATACTGTCAAAAAAATTATCATGAATTAAATTAAAATAGACATTCAGTGTTTGTGTATGTTTTGTATATCTCTTACTTAATATTATAAATGCGAAAGTTTAGATGGATGAATGGATGTTTGTTAGCGTTTGTAGCCTTAACAACTACACGGATCTCGATGAAATTCGGCACTGATGTAGAGCACAGTCTGGAAAAACACATAGACTACTTTCTTTTGTTATTTTTATTTCACGCGGACGGAGTCGCGGGCGAAAGCTAGTTTTTATTAGATACATTAGATTGTAGAAAATGTTTACTATTTCCTTTGTGTGTAGTATTTTTTAGATTTCATATGTCAATTTTCAACAAAAAAATTTTTTCGTTAATATAAATTGTGGGTTACAGTTTTAGTTAAAGTGGTATTAAAGTGACGTCATAATTTTAACATAAAATACATACGATTGTGTAACTTTACAATGATAGTGAAAGTGTTCGAGGCTCGGAAACTGGAGCAAATGGGAGTGTCTGATACGAATTACAAGGACGTTTAAGTTATTTTTAAACAGAAACTTCAATTTCTGAACATTTCACAGTTTCATTCGAGCTCGTTCGTAACTGAGACTGTTATCTCATTAACCGATCTATTTGCAATATCTTGTAATTGACAGTTGAAAATGAGACAGTAAATTGATTTATTAAAACGCTAACCTTAGCGTACATTGATTAGAAACAAGTATGTGGTATCTTAACTAAAATTAACTTACGTTAATATATGCTTTTTGGATTGCGAAAAGTACAGTTAAGGCGTTTATCAACTGTCTTCTTTAAAACAATAGAGAAGCGTAGGTATATACTTGACCTTTCACTAAATAAACCATAAATATGTACACACAAAGATAATTCGAATTCAATTTA
The DNA here is from genome assembly GCF_000836215.1 of Papilio polytes. Lineage (NCBI taxonomy): Eukaryota > Metazoa > Arthropoda > Insecta > Lepidoptera > Papilionidae > Papilio > Papilio polytes. The sequence goes on from NW_013524901.1 coordinate 2,980,973, forward strand.
AATATTGAAACGCATATATTCTATGCCGACATAAAAAGAAAAACACTAAAAAAGAATGATAACAGTGATGTGAGGAAAAAATAACAGAAGTAGTAAATTCTAGATGTTGTACGCGACTTCGTCTGCGAGAAATTAAAAAAAAATTAAGAACATAGCCTATATTACCGATAACGTAGCATTTCAATGGTGAAAAAACCGAAATCGGCCTAATAGTTTCCGAGTTATTTCAATGCATACAAAAACATAAATTTTTCATCTTTATTTTATTAGGATAGATATAAAATTGCTAAAGTTGACTTCACTTGTTTGCTTTCATTTTCTTTTTTACATTATTAGAATCAAGACAAAGAGTTCACATGGTTACCATACATGTCCTAGCCCTGTTGTTATATTTTATTTAGGTAACGCATGCATTCTTCGAACGTTCACCAAGGCGCGGCCGTGACACGTGCATTGCGACAATACCCGCCGTCGCACGCAACGCCGATAAAGCGCATTCAATATTCTTTCTAGATCGAAGCCGGACCGCCCTAATTTCTATTGTATGGTCAAAGCAAAAACTAATATAAATGAAGTATTTCATAAAAAAATCTTTGAATCACGGTTTGATAACTATTTACTCAGATGAATTGTTCGATTGAGTTAGTTTTGGAACGTTTTTAGTCACAAAAAAAAATCTTGAAGTAATTATTACAATAGTTTGAATATTTTTAATTGGACATTTAAAACTACACACGGATGCAGTTTTATAAAATAATTTTTTTTCTACTTCTTTTTCAAAGCAAAAACTTATTTGTGAGGGAGATTATAAGATTTTCAAATTATGTAAAAATGCCCTAATTTCTAGAAACATCTATCGAATTTGTTCTACATACAAATGTAAAACGCCATAAATTCAAATAATCTTCAAAAGATAAACGATAAAATATCTCTTACGAAAGTTTAAACAGTTTAATTGATCAAATACCTATCAATATAAATGGATACCTAAACTTATAGGTATTAATTTCTTTTACTACTAAAGCAGTCGGCAAAAATGTCCAAGATTACTTACAACCTACCATAGATAAAATTTTATGTGTTCGCATTACTCGAATAATATCAGATTATTATGGCAATAAATTGTACTGAGATTTGAAACACGAAAGTTAGGCTTTGATTTTTATACTGTTACAAAACTCTAAAACTATAACGATATACAATTTCGAAAGAATATAAATTAATTAGAAGACAGGTGTGAAGTGGGAGCAATTCTGCGTTAATAAGTGCGTGCCGGAGGCCTGATCTTAGCTATTTTTTCTTTCCTCCCTGTTCTTATAAGGAAAGGATGAGAGGGGAAGGTTTTGACTTCTCCATTTTGCCGGATTGAGTGACCGCTTGCTCGTTTGTCACCTCGTATTATAATACGAGGTGAAAAACGATAATTATAATATTATTATTATATATTTATTTTTATAAAAATAAATATATAATAATAATATAAAATTTAGCAGACGTGATAACGGTGTCAGACATTGTGACTAAACCTGTAAATATCGATGAAGTGCAACACTATGCGTGAAATCAAGCAATCCACTGGGCCAGGTAGTTGACTAAGGACTGGTCATCCCTAAGCCTTGGGTAGGCTCCTAGCATTTAAGTAGTTATAGTGAGTTGATGATTATGAACATTATTGTTATTTATTCAATAAATTATTTGACGTTATCAATCTTTTTCGATCATACCATTGTGAAACCATTTACAATACTTTATCCTTATTGAAAACGTGTTATAATTGTATCAATGATAAATTTATTAACTTAACGTACCATATATAGAAACTGAAAGGAAAATAAAGTCTAAATTAGTTGAAAAGAAACAACTGCAATTGTACCACATATGAGACAAGGTAAACTAGTTAAGGCAGCAATTCTGTCGAGCACCAAGGATATAGTTTCTTTATACTTTCAAAATATGGCTTATGGGATACCATAACCACACATAATGTGAATTTATTAGGACTGCTAAAAACCAGTTTATTAAACCTATCGTAGTGAGATAATTTTAAAGATGATTCCGATGATGCTGATGCTGATGATGAATCAGAAATTATTCAGCATAACTATTGTATCAGTACTCTAAATTTCTTTACTTATTGGAAACTATTAATAAAAAAAAATCATATTAATAATATTTATCTGAACTAATTATACATAAAACACTCTTATTACATTTTAAACAACGGTTCACACAGCTAATTTGCATAACATAATTTTAATAGTATACAACTCTGACCTTTAGTATGATAGCATCAAATTATGCTATTTACATATTAAAGCGAGGTTGAAAGGTGAATGACATCGAATGGATGAGTCACAAAGTCGCAATTTAACACCCGATGCTGGGCTAACTGCAGACGAGAATAGGCGCCTCACAAACGAGACCAGGCGACTGACAGACGATACTAGTCAATTTATATATTAGTCAAGGTGACTGAGAGACGAGATTTGGTCACCAAATCTCGTAAGTCAAGTAAGTCGCTTACGACTGACAGACGAGACTTGGTGACTGAGAGGCAAGACTAGGCGGCTGACAGACAATACTAGCTGATTAATATATTAATCGAGGTGAGTAACAGATGAGACCACGCGTCTGACAGACGAGACTAGGCATCTAATAGACAAGATTAAACGTTGCAGGCAAAAATCAGAAGACCAATGTAAATTGTAGATTAACCACAATAAGGACAGAGTAAACATTTTGTAAGAGTGGTGTCATAATTGTACTTCAATTACAAATTGCGTGTAATTTTCATCTACACCTATTCATTATACATGTAATTAACATATGAATTTAAAATATCGATTTCTCATCGCGGCAATTAAAAAAAGGAAATGCGTAAAGCGTTTCCTTTACCACTTAAAGAAGAATTAAATATTTATGTTATCTTATGTTTTTTTTTATCTCCTTAAGATTTTGGAAATTAACGCTTAGTAATGTATGAATCAAATTTTGATAAAAACTGTGCAATAATATTACATGCTGAATTGCCATATTATATTGAGTAGGTGTAAATTATTGAGCGTTGAAAATTAATTCGATATACGGTTAATCGTAGCGTGTGCGCGATTAACCATAGTAAAGGTAATTACACAGTCATTGCATGTCACGAACTCTGCACAAATGTCTTATATTAAATCTGCTTTTTAATACACGAAAAATAAGATAGTCCTTATTTTTAATCAGAAAACTAACGAAATATACTATATCGTATATGCTTCCCCACGATAAGTGCAAACATTTCCTACCTGCGATCGATTCATTCGTTGTCCCTTCCCTACAAATAAGATAAGCAATCTTCTGATCATTCTCAAGGATAGAAGGGTTTAGCAGTGAAGATTGCTTAATGAATATCCCACAAATAATCTGTTTCTGGTCAAAGCAATGATATTTATTGAGATAGTATAAAATGTTCAATATTATTCTTATTTTGTAGTTAGTTATATTTTAACGCAGCTACAAAAATTCTATTGCAATAGGGTATTAAAAGAGTTTAGTAAGTAATAATGCGTCCTTGGCACCATTACACAATTTATCAACGTCGTAGTTGCAATGTGCGTACTTTAATTTAATTTATTCCACGCTCTGTTCTCATAGATATCCGTATGAACTTACCTCTGATACCAATTCTCGGTTAAGTTGTAACATATACACGTTAGCATAATGTTGATATCGCTCAAATTTAAAATTACGTTTATCGCACGCTTTTAAAATTAAAAATGCAATAATATAATATTGACGATAGAATAATATAGAAAATCAGGTAAGATAACGAATTTTAATCTATGGTCGTGATGACGATCATGTCCTTCGTGACGTAAACCTTACGTGAACCATACTACATCCCAGAGTGCAAATGGACGTGAATTCCAAATCCAAACTTGTGTGACAAATAAGGTCTTTAAAAAAACAAGGGAAGAAAATACACATGCGATCATAATGATTAAGCTATTACTTGAGTAGCATAACTTATGTAAAAACAACTTATATTACTGTATCAGACAGTATATTCGCTCGTATATTTGCATAAGTTCAAAATTTTATAAAAAATCAAAGTATGTAAATTAAATTAAAAAAACTACGTTAAGGTATGTCCATATTCTTTAGTCTTAGCACTTGGTTCATTTGCGGGCAGCGCCCACTATATGTGTGTACAACAAACATACATAGATTCCAGCGTTTGGCTGCGGTGTCTAGGCGAGCCCTTGTGACTACGTATAGGACATACGGCCCTATATAAACCCAGTTATCTTAGATTTAGGCACACATCAAGCCCTAGTGCTTAGCGTGAAGTACCGTGCCAAATTTTAAAAATAACATCTAACAAAATGATTGCTAAGGTAATTGTCACATAGAACAAATTACAACCAATATTTTTTACTTTATTTTAAAAACTTCAAAGGCATAATACAAACTTTTATAGCACTGGTTAAATTGATTGATAAACGATTCGGTTATCATTGCTAAACTTTCCTAAACAAAAAAAAATATATATACATTTTTAATTATACATAATTATTTCTAATAATAGAGATAAGGGCACTTTCTTAAAGATAATAAAAATGTATCAGTCGCATCTCATATTATTTACTCTTGGTATGACATAAATGAAATTAACCCAGACATGTATTGATTTGTTTTTTTATTGTAATAGGTCATTGTTGCTTGTGCTCTCCTGAGCGTTGTCCGTGGTGGTTTGATCGCGAGTCCCCACGGGGCTGCTATCTCCTCCCAAAGCATAGTGCTGGGCCATGCCGCTCCTGCATACGCCAGAGCTTACGCCGCTCCAGCGATCGCTGCACCAGCCTATGGATTGGGATTGGGTGGATTAGGTGGACTAGGTGGACTAGGTAAGAATATTTTACTTATTGGTAAAAATACTGTGGAATTTTACTGCACATTCTTACAAATTTTACGATTGCCTTCTTACCTACTAATATTATAGATGTGGAAGGTTAGATGAATGTACAGATATTTGTTGTAGTTTAAACACCTAAACGGTTCTCAATTCAATATTCCGTAGATGTAGACCACAGTCTGGAAGAACATTGCTTACTTTTGATCTTTTTAATTCCATGCAAGCAAAAGCAAATGTTTTCATTATGAAGATTTGACAGTGTTACCAGTATTGTAGGTTCATATTAGTTTTTGGTTGTAAGATACATTTTTTATCCAAAAACACAGCGTTAGCCTAACTGTATTTTGATGTTTCTTTAATTAAACTGTTTTTGTTACTGGTGACTTAATGATGAGATATGATTGCAGGGCACGGCGTGGTAGCTCACGCGGCTCCGCTGCTGCACGCGGCCCCCGTCGCCCACGCCGCCCCTGTTGAAATTTATGTAAGTCTATTACACAATACTTATTACGTTAGCACACTGACATAAGTCGTTTAATTATTTGTGAAAAGTAATTGCACAAAATTCAGATATTCAATATGCCATATTGATTTATTAAAATTGTCAGCTTTAATAAAATTTGCGTAATTTGCAACTATCTCAAACATAAACTTATTGATATCTATCATAGTCGAGTTATGTATAGATGCTTTGATGTAGTAATGTATAACTCGAACCGTTAAATAATTTGAGCTTATTTAGCTTGTAATAGTTAATTCTCAGAGAAAGACATCTAATCGTGAAAACTCCCGAAGCTGTTTAAAAATAACGAACGCATGCTTTTATTAAAGTAATTTAAAAAGTGCAAGTGCGCAGATTAAGGTTCATGTTGATGATGTTGATGAATTTAAAATTAAATTTCACTTAGTAAATTATCTGTTTTTGTATCTCAGTCTCACCCTAGCTACCAGTTCAACTATGGAGTAACTGACGCTCACACCGGCGACCAGAAGAACCAGTGGGAGGCCCGCGACGGTGATGTTGTGAAGGGACAATACTCTCTGGTTGAGCCCGACGGCACCGTGCGCACCGTCGACTACACCGCTGATGACCACAATGGGTAAGACATTTAAAAATAATTAAAAACCAATTAGTATTCATTTGTCTAAATATGACCTAGAAAATAATACAATAGGAGAGATTATAGGTAGTAGTATTTACTGTTAAAGATTCTATATCCTGGCAACCATCAGACTAACACATGAATAAGGAGGTGAAATATCTACCAATGGCTCGGAAAACACTTATACTATAGCATTTTTTTTCTGGTCAAATATTGTTAACTAATAAGGTTTTCATCAGCTTTAATTATTAATTCCAGTTTCAACGCAGTGGTACGCAGACAAGGTCACGCTGCACACCCCGCTACCGCGCACGCGGTGGTCGCCGCGCCCGCTTACGGCCATGGCCATCTCCTCGGCTAGAGGGTTCATCAGCTTCTCTAGTAATCACCAACAACGACGATTATTTATTACTTGCGTATATTGTACTTAGGTTAAGCACGGACGGAATGCTACAACGAAACTAGGAGGCTTCGTGGTTATGGTTTAAAAAAGGGCTGCGCATTGGTATGCATTGAAAGCATTGATTTGCTTAGAGGCTATACGTTTCATAAGGTGTATCCATACTGGGACTTCGAAGCCCAAACTTTAAGACATTTTTGCCATCAGTATCTATTTTGAAAGGTATAAACTCTCGCTTTTGTATTATAATTTCTTTTAGTTTGTAAGTTCCGCGCATTCATATTTATACTTTTATTATAAAAGTATTTTAGGTGTATGCATTTTATGAAACGTAAAACATAATGCCTACTATGGTGCTGTTCAAAGACTTCTATTTTTGCTGCTAAAACGAATGTAAATTAATATATTGTTACTTTCATAATTATAATCTTTTATTAAACTCCCTTGAAATATGACATGAAATAAGTGATCACGAGTCAAAGCTTATATTTATCATCTAAGATACGATTCGTAGTGACAAGCATAGTTAATTAACTTATACAATAAAATTGGCAGGCAAAGAAAAGTTATCACTTGTCAATTAACTATTCATATTAGGACTTACAGATTCAGGGCAATTTAAATTCCTTATTCCACTTCTTAATAGAAATAATTCTGATCAACATTGTTAAGAAAATGAAAACCATTTTTATAAAATTATGCTTTTAATTTACGATCAAGAAATAATTTAAATTCATTAACTTACACATCTAATAACAAAGTAAAGATCAAACACAATTAAATTAAATAGTAAATAAACAATTGGATTAATTTTCATGATGGCTCTCGATCTGGACGTGGTGGTTAGGCGCTGAGTGCTTCACTACAGCATTGAATCTGAAATACAATTATTGCAAAGTTATATTTTGTCTCATAGGCTTAATCATTATAATTGAGACTATAATTTATTTAAATTACGTACCCGTGATGTTTGTCAGAGCTGTATTCAACAGTTCTGATCGAACCATCGGCCTCCTGCAGCGAGTACACTCCCTTCACATTATCACCATCACGGATCTCGTGCTGGAACTTATTGTCCCCGGTGTGTGGGTCTTCTACTTTGTATTCATACTGGTACTTCGGGTAAGCCTAAAAACATAAGATCATTTATTACAACGTATCGGAATTTTACCAATTTACATAACCCTATTCGAATGCTGCAAATGATCTAGTTCGTGATTTAAATGGATAAAGTGTGATGCAAATGAAATAGTAGAAAGTGAGTGTAAATCAGGAGCCGGACATCCGTGAAAGAATTAACGATTTGTATTAGACACACACGAGCAATGAACTTACGTAATAGTCGACGAGCTCTTCATGAGAGTCGTGGCTTGGGGCTTCAGGGTGATGGTAGACAGGTGATTGGTGGACCTTGGGGGCATAGTGGTGAGGTGCGGGTTCATGAGCCTGAACGTAATGAGTCGGAGGCTCGTGACGCACTGGGGCAGGTAAAGCATGCAGCTGATGACGCACTGCAGGGTAATGAACTGTTTGTACAGTTGGCTGATGCGGCGTTGGCTGATGAGCGCTGACGTGTTCATGGCTTTGGAAATATTGTTTATAGTTCACTGGTTCCGGTGTGTACTCTGAGTAACTCTCCTGAGATTCCTGAGTGGGTTGCGGTTGGTGATGCACGATGCTCTGGGATGATATCGCGTGTCCATTTTCGTGGCGGTATTGGTTCTCAACCGGAGGTTGGCTTTCTTCCTCGTGAATTGGCGCCGGTTCCTGGTGGTAGACGTAAGGACGTTCGGTTTGGTACTTGTATTCCTTTGGCTGCTCGTGCTGAACTATCGGCTTGATCTTGTATTTGTACTCCTGACAGGATATAGCCGATATGGCCACGGTGAACAGTAAAATCTGAAATTAAAACGGATGTATAAGTATTTAAGCAAATAATGTTTTTAAGGATATGTTTTTTTTTTATAAATAAGGAACACAAACTTTAGCTAACATGTTGATCCTTCTTCTTTGACTTCCGCAGTGAAACTGATGAATTAGCATAGGCTTAATGCCCAATATATACCGGAGACGTTACGAGAGAGAAATGTATCAATCTGCCATCGCTCGGGGCGTCAACTTGTAACCCGCGGCACGCATACAATTCTCGTGACGTAATTTATGTAACCAATGTGAAGGTTGTTGCTATTCTAGTTCAATTTTGTCTTGTTAATAATGTTTAGATATCATATAATTATTTTATGATCTATACATATTAAAAATTTCATCGATTACATTTTTCAAATGATTATACGAAGTTAAGTGAAGTTTCATAACTTGTTTAGATGAAACCTGAAAACTATTATCCAGTAATGTAAATTTGATTGTTCTATACCTTATTAGGGATTAGGGTTTAGAGGAGAAAAATTATTAACATCACTGTAGTCTTTACTTCTGAAAAGTATTTTGAGTGTGAATTAATTATTTGTTTCAAGCATACTTAAAATATTTTATAAATAGAACAATTAAAATTTTTCATGAAGACTCGTCTATAACATTTCGTATTCTAGAGGAGTAAGTGCGTTTTCTCTATATTTGCACTTTTTTAGAAAATTGTAGAGCTGAATGTTTTCAGAATATTAAATCGAAAAATTCGGCCCATTAAGCTAATTTAAAGATAAGATCTCTTCGATGTCTTATTTTAAAATTCAACAAGCATTTAACCTCAGTAATTACTTGTACTTATTGCACGCTAGCTTACAATTTTTGTATTAAAAATAACAATGTATTTCTAAAGATTTTTATTATGATTAATCAGAATATGGATGTCAAATACATCCATATTCTGAAACAAGACGTTCTTTACTACTTAAGGTCAACTTTTACGTTTTTACTATGAGTCATTGTATTCTATGTACATTTTAATACAGCACTTTATCATTATTAGATAACGCTACCCTTTTTTATAGTTGCAAAGGAAACAACGGTTTACTTTGTAGGTAAAACGATTTCTAACACGTAATTGATTCCGTTTTATGTTTCGTATTAGCATTTAAATTTTATGCAGATGTCTTTACGTCCGACTAAACATTTTAGATACGGACTGATTTCAAAATGAGCAACTTATTTGCATTGATTGATGAACGACGATGCGATTTTAACAAACTACTCCATATATTAAAAAAATATTAATAGAGAACTTGATACAGACAATCAATTGTTTCTAGTGTGAATTACTACGAATGTGGTTTTCTAGGTTTTTCTTGTTATTTTTTTAAAGGTCATTTTATTTTAAAAAAATAATGTCATCTTTTAGAAATCATCTAGGTACTCTTTTATGTATAAATATTAAATTAAATCAAACTCCTAATGTATAAAATAGACAGTTAATTTAAAACTTGTTCGTTTCCGACATTTGAAAGTAACCTTAATGCAATGTCAATGCTAGCTTAGTTTTTTATCAATTATTCGTGTGAAGCGTCAGCTGGCACGGTTTCGGCAAGCCATGAACCACATAATTTTTTTCTACGGTTACAAAATCATTTCTATTTTAATAATACTAATAAAGTTGTCTTATTTTAAACTAACTGTTGCCCTCGACTTCAGCCATGCCATATTAAGATAAAGAAGCAGTCTATAATATGCCCGTCTATGTCAGCTACCCTTAAGTCTGGTCGAAATCGGCCCAGCAGTTCCGGAGATTACCTGGAATGCGGCTTGCGGACAGACAGACAGCCAAAAAATTTTGAGCAACGCAAATAGATCATCTTCCCGAAATCTGGAATTTTTCTTTTATTATTACAAACAGACACACGAATTTTATCATACGTATAGATAACCAATGCATCAAATATTTAATGATTGGTTAGATATCAAGTAGAGCCTGCTAGGTTAAGTTGAATGCAATTTAATGTGTAATTATGGCTTTATTGTTGTCTATTAACATTCCAACCACTGTTTTTACTCCTTTCATGTTTTCGTCTTACGGTTTTATTTTATTTTTTGTCACACAAATTGGTAACAATTCCTTGGAAGTCCATTTTTAACAACAAAGAGAAGCCAAATCTCATTCAAACTTTTACGATAAAACACATGAGATCTTGATATTCAAACAATAATAATCCAATAAGTAATCTACTTTTGTGCAATTTTGTATTGTAATTAATTAGTCTTAATTATTAATAGTTAATTTTTGCTTTTTCTCGTTTGTATTTTCTGTAAAATGTATTTATTATGTTGTTTTTGAGCTGATCAAAGTTATTATTATTGCTTAACGCCATTCGATGGATTCAAATTCATAACATTTTCGACATTATGTGCTACATAATACTGACCTATAGAGACTATGTTCCGGACATTACCGTAGTAGTATAACATAAAATATGTAAAAATTCATACATAACAATTTATAAATCAATTCTAGGAAATGTTCACGTCAACAGCGAGGAAGTTGTAAACAGTATACTTACGAAACTTATTATGTACGCAACCGGTTATGGGTTTTGAGTTTATAAGTAAAAATACTTTATTTACTCGTAAAATGTTTTCGTCAAAACAAAATTGATGACACATTTTTTTTAATAAAACAAAATTAATTAATGTCTATTAGTTATTAATATCAATTGGGTTAAATTTTAATCAATGCAATTTTTAACAGTTTAAAATGTTTGTCGTGATTTTTTTTTTAATTTGCGAAAACAGCGAAGTGATCGATTCTTATAGACATCTGCATTTGCACGTATATTCTGCTTAGCTGTAATCGATAGAGGATGGGTCGCGAACAAAAGTTATATTTCCTCTGCGTCCTCTCCTCTGCCTAATGAAAATTGCTGAATAAGAAGCGTAATGTTAGAGATTTAAGGAATTTCATAAAATAGTTAATAGCGTGATCTTTACAAGTATTCTATTAGCGATTTCTATGCACTATTTACAGTAACTGCATTGAAGGATAATAGATAATAATCGTTCTTGTAACCGAAAACTACGAGATCCGCTTTTAATACCAGTTTCAGTACAAACATAATTATGCTTAATCATACATAAATATCGTATATCTTTTCAGGACATGATACTAATTTTTTTGTTATTTGAAGTGTGTTATTTGATGTTGATATTATTTTAACCAATTATAATTAGGATAAAGTACATTATAAATAACTATAGCCAGGGACAGATTATTTTGTCTGTCTGAGTGTATACAAATTTATGACATATATATGGTATTTTAGAACCCAGATGACACAACTGACTCCACGTGCTATGGATGATTTTATTGTATGTCATTTCTATAATTTTAACTATGTTTCCGTTTTATTATTCTCCTTATACGAATACCGTTAGGAACTCGGTCAACAAATTCATCGTTGATATCCTAAATGTTCAATCGCGTAACGGTATTACAAATCATGAATGGGTTTCAACAAAATTTACGTTGCACTTTTTTCGTGTAGATTCGTCACATTAGTGATTCCACTTTATGAAATAATTACCAATACAGCACATTATAAATGATGTTAAACGGCGATCATACACCACTTATAGTGAAATCGCTTACCTTGGTTAGCTACCCTTATTGCTAATATAAAAGCATATGTCTATTGATTTTTATCATCAGTTAGCATTCAGCAAGTGTATTACACAATATTAAAACAAATAATTTAATAAAAATGATTTCAAAGGTATTTATTGAAATTAGAAGTGTATATATAAAATAATTTGAAGTGTGATTTTTACAACTAAGGGATTTTAAGTGTTGTAATTCGATCTTGTACCGTGTCGTTACGTCACTGCCGAATACCGAAAATGATAAACCAGGGATCTAAGATCTATTGAGTGCCAGTATTTGTAACATGAATATCAAAATTCTTGTGCTATCTAAGTACAGATATAAAAGGAGACATTTGATGACAATATAAATGTTTATTGGAATGATTTTCATGTTTTGGAAGTTCTTTTGTTATATTTAGATATACCTGAATACAATATGATTTATAATTTTTATATTTTAAATCGATTCTATTAAATACATAAGTGTCAGTAAATTAGTAAATTAATTGTCATAAGTGATAATTTACCAAAAACATTCACTTACAAACTAAATAGTAAATATTTCTTTGAAAAATTATTGATATTCCAATTATTTTTTTTACAATCCAGGTCCTGTGTCTCATTGTGCTCGTCGCTTTCGTAATGTCAGAAGATCACGGACCGCCGTACTCCTCTCAACATTTCATTCGTGAAGACGGACCTGCGGAAAAAGTTCTTCTAAAAGGGGACGACGAACATGAACATTACATCGATTATTATGTAAGATACATATTTTCTAGTAATTTAAAAAAGCTAAATTAATATCGATTAATTACGTCTGATGTCCTGAGTAGACATTCCTTAATTTTATGGTGGCAGTTCTACATATTTAAATTTATTGTCTACTTTCCTAATTTCATTAATCATGTCATCTAACGTTGTCCTAATTTGTCAGTGTTACCATAAATACGTACTATGAAATCAAGAACTGCCACTATAGTCTAAAATCACCTAGTGTAATAAATAATGTTAGCCACTGAATCTTATGTTGTTCTTGAAAAATTTCACTAATTTTTGTGTATTGATAAATCATTTCAGACACATCCAAAGTTCAAGTTCGAATACAAAGTGAACGATCACTACACTGGAGATATGAAGTCCCAAGAAGAGGAACGCGAGGGTGACAAAGTCAAGGGTGTTTACTCTCTACATGAACCTGACGGCTCTGTCAGGATTGTTGAGTATTACGCTGATGACGAGTCCGGGTATGTTTTATTTATTAAAAACTAACTCTGCCCCATTTACAATTGAATTGATAGACACGTAAAGAAGTATTTTATTTTTAATCAAACGTAAATTTAATTACCAAGAACAGAGCCGTCTGTTACTATAATATTTCAAAGTTCAATAAAACTAACTTAATAATTAGCAATAAAATCATTTCGATAATCACATTATCTTTAACAATCGGATAGTATGAAAAATGTGCTTGTGGTAGACGCGATAAAGTATGCAAAGCAATTTTTTACTAAAACCTCATTTCTTTTTTCAGTTTCCATGCGAATGTGAAACATGAAACTCATCACATCAAACATGAACACGAACATAAACAAGAACATGGACAAGAACAAGAACAAGGACAAGAACAAGGACAGGAACAAGAACAAGAACAAGGACAAGAACAAGAAAATAATGAAGAAGAAGGCAACGGCGAAGAATAACTGTGATAAACATTTTAGATTTACGATTTCTCTTATATACCTAGTCTACATTTCAATTGAGACAATTCGTGATTTCTTTCCAAGAAAGAAATTTATCGTTAAATGAATTGTTCAAGTTCTGTTTTAATTTAAATACACTGTTTTTATATATTACGAAATAAATTATTGTCAAGTATTACTGTGTTTCAAATATAATTCGAATTCGCAAATAGTCTTATGGTTAAGGATGACGAAATATTGTAATAAGATCTGTAAGTAGAAATTTCAAAGACAAAATATTTTTATAAAAGTATATATGACAGACATCTGTACCAAATAATAATTGGGAAAATGTGCGTTAATTAATTTGGTCACAAACAAAACAACATGAACAATACTGAATTTTGAACAAGGTCAAAAATTTAAGAAGGTCTTTAAGAACCTGGTCAAAGTGCAATAAATTGTCTCCAAAAAAAATAATCTAATGGTTTCCTTAACATACGAAGACATGTTTTGTAAAGGTTTTTAAATAGATATGTTCTTTATATGACTATGTTGAGAAAAAAATATTCAAGAGCAATACTTTGTTCTTACAATTTCAGTGCTTCTTTAACACGTGTTAGTCACCCTCTTAGAGATTATGGATAACTATTACGACATATGCATTGTTTGTAAAGTTATTGTGTGAAATGTAATAATTGTTATATAATAATAGTTCTTATTTAGAAAGCGAGTTCAGCAACGTGAACAGGCCTCATTGGCATATTATCAAACGTTCAATTAACTTTAGGTCTTTGTGTCTTTTTACTGCGCAAGATCTCGATTACTTGTAATTACTATTTACGTGGCTACCACTTGCATTGACGGATGTAGGAGCTATGTCTATCGCTTTGACGAAATTAGTTGCAAAAACACTACGCACACCAATGTCGATGTTGAATAATATTCAACAATAAGTATACAGTGAAATCAATATTACCTTGGCTCGTTACTTTACTTATCAATATAAAAGAGGTAACTCGTTGACAATACGTATCAGTTAAGATCAGATCTTAGTAACATTAGCATTAGAAACATCTAGAAGTGTCTAAAAATGATCTCTAAGGTAGTTGGTGTGTCAGTGATTGTTTAAGTGTTGACGAAGTGCGAAATTTAATAGGATGTGAACTGAATTTGCAGGTTTTGTGCATCGCGGCCCTTGCAGCTGTAGTGGTTGCTTACCACGACAATGGTCATGGGCACGGACATGCTTTCTCATCGCAGCACATCTCTCGTCACGACGGACCCGCTGAAGTGGTGCATGTACAAGGCCACGATGGCAAAGGGCATGGACACGATGGTGGTCACGGACACGGATCTATTGACTACTATGTACGAAACCATATAATTAATAATTATTGACTCCTCTATAAAACTTTTAAGTATTAGCTGAATACTAATTGGAAATGTTTTAGTCTCAAAGAATTTATTTCGTTCACTGTTATTATTGCATTCGGACTTTATTCAATATCTTTTTTGTTTCTGTCCTTATTCCATTAAATGAGATCTTATTTATCTATCTTTCTTGTTTTATGTCCAAACTAATGTAACTATTTAAATTTGATCTTAAACATTTCCAGGCGCACCCTAAATACGAGTTTGACTACAAAGTAGAGGACCCTCATACCGGTGACAAGAAGCACCAACACGAGTACAGAGATGGTGATGTGGTGAAGGGCGTGTACAGCCTGCACGAGCCCGACGGCTCTATCAGAGTTGTTGAGTACCACGGCGACAAGCACAGCGGGTAAATACATTTTTGCATTTGTACTCTAGTGTTGTGAATATCCATGAACGTCGATTTTCACTTCGTTGTTCTTGATCCTCTTTTTTCCTCTTATCTTACAAAAACACTAGAGACATATCGAATTAACGGTTCCTAAATTATTTTCCTTATAGGAAGTTCTTTTCCCCACAACAATGGTTAGTGTACTATTCGTCCCTTTAAAGCGTTATTTGAATGTTTTATAAATACCTACATGCATGCTTTTTTTTTTCCTTTTTCCAGTTTCCATGCCGACGTGAAGCACAGCACTCACCATATTGTGCCTAAACACGAGCATCACTAAATGAATTCGTCCAATGACACGTTGTACATAAATGTTGATAATTTTTGTTTATACTGTTGTTGTCTGTTTCTTGTTGAATAATGTATGAAAGAACTATTCCGTTTTTTATCGTTTTGTTACAATTTTAGTACAAATAAAATGTTGTTTATATTCTTCTTCTTTTTTCTTTTTAATTTTATAACAATTCAACCTTTAAAAATATTTTCACGTGCAGTTATCTGAATGTTCTAATTAATCTTAAATATCAAACATTATTGTTTGTACTGATGAAAGATTTGATTGAGTTATAGAGTATCACACACAAACAAAAGATTTTACTAGGTCGCAATTTTGTTTGTCGTATTATGACTCCCTTAAAGTTCCAAAAATGTGCATATACCTTTAAGTAATATAAAAAAACACACATATACACTTTTCATTGGCTAAAATGAGCGCCTACGCTATTTTAAGCAGCAAACATGGTCAAACATTCGATATTTTGCACAATATCTATGATTCTCTGCTCAAAATTTAACAATATCCAAAATATCTAGATGTACCACTAAAAATTTCAATACTTCATATTGCATAATTACAATTACACTTGTTAAAGTGACAAATTAAGGCTGAATTAAATAATCAACCGGTTATCTGATATGTTACGGTGTAAAAAAATGTCTTTAATGCAGGTATAAAAAGCGGATTATTTTTAATATGTTATCATTTCACTTCCACAATTCCTTGCAACTTGAACATTAACAATCAAACAATGTTTATCAAGGTAAATAAAATGTTTCTCGGTATTTATTTAATAAATAATTGAAAAAATATTTATACGTTCAATGTTTAGTGCAATGGTAAAAAAGAAGTCATCTATTATTTTTACTTATTTCTTATCATCATTCCTAATAAACTCTAAGCAGGATATATTTTACGACAATAGACGAATATCGGGAATCGAATCTACGATCGTAATGTCGGTTATATTGTAATGTATTCTATCATTAGATTATTGGAACTTTGAATTGAATAAAAGTATGTTTGTTATATTAGGTGATCGCTGCCGCTACCGTCCTCGCTTTGGCATCTGGACAGCACAATGGCTATGGATACGGTCACGGCCACGCGCAGTCTTCACAAAGCATTGTACTGCACCAGAACCACGGACAGATCCACAGAGCGCCCGCTGTGGTTCTGCAACACCAGCCCTCTCACTATACTGGACATTATGACAACCACCAGGACTACTATGTATGTCTTAGTTTATTTACTATTTGATATCGCCTACGACTCCTTGCTCTATCAGAATGTTTTCTACAACTATGTCAAATTTCAGCGAGATCCGTTGAGCCGTATTGGTATCAATCCATCCAAATCTTAAGTTTCGCTCTCTAACATTATTATAGAAATATCAACCATAACGGGTATGATTTACTAGAAGTCCATTTTTCATGCGATTGTGTATGGTCTTGGCTATTTTAATTTCAGATGATTTATGCTAAGAAGTCGAAATACCTAGACCAGACGTCCATGATCGCTTTATCCTCATCGATCAATATTAGAATCAGCAAGTTTTAACAAGATTCAGAAAAATCCTTATAATCGAGTGCCTTATTGCCTCCTGATATAACACTTAAAGTACTGTTGGTCGTTAATCTGTTTATAAATGTTTTCTGTTTTTTTTAGGCGGCACCTCACTACGCCTTCGAGTACTCGGTAGCTGACCACCACACCGGTGACATCAAGTCCCAGCACGAGACACGCGAAGGCGATGTGGTGCAGGGAGCTTACAGCCTGCACGAGTCTGATGGTACAGTCAGGACTGTGCAGTATACCGCTGACGCGCATAATGGGTAAGAATTTAATATCTTCTAAACATCTCAAATATCATCATCACCAGCTCACTATACGTCGCCACTAAAGGGCCCGGGCCTACCCTTAGTAAGGGATGACTAGGCTATAGTCAACCACACTGGCCAAGTGCTGGTTAGTTCGCGTTAACGAAAAAATATCACAAATCTGAATAAACGACAAAACTTGAATTACGGAATTGAACCCTCGATCACATGTGGTCATCTTTAGTTATTAGGGTATTGGAAGTTCAAATTATTGATATGACGATTAAATATTTTTATTTAATTCAATTAATAATAGTAAACATTATTATTTACAGATTTAACGCCGTTGTACACCGTGAGGGTCATGCTGCTCATGCCGTACCAGTGCAACGACACTATTAATCATAGAATTGTTCCTAATTTATAATATCTTGTAATGTTTTAGTGTAATAATCAATTAATAAAAATGTTAAGCATTTAATCTGTCTATATTTTTTTGTTATTATTCTTATAAAACATAATTTTCTATAAAATTTCCTATAGAACATGGATTTGCGCTAAGAGTATTGTACCAATAACCAGATGATCATTAAATTCTTCTTTTTCCTTAATGAATGTAACACAAAACAATACAATCAAAATACATTTACATAAATGTATAAAAATACATTTACCTAAGCCAGATTTCAAAGTGAATGTAGTGGCAGCCCTTTAAAAGCCTATGAAGAAGAAGGCAGGGTTTAAAATTTAGCAAACATTTGATTTACTATAAAATGAATACATAAGAATTACAGACGTAACCGTTTTTTTTCTCATTAAATCTATGTAATATTATGTCAGGTATAAGAAACTTAAATCGTATTACGAAAATGAACAAGAGGCTTGTAATACTTACATTGTGAGGTAAAAATGAACATTATGTTATATATAACACTAGCTGGTGCTCGCGACTTGGCCCGCGTATAATTAAAAAAATAGTAAAAATACAGCCTATTTCACTCACTGATAGCATGCATAGCTAACATAACGGCCCAGTATCCAAAATTACAAATATTTCCTCTTTATAACATAATTATAGATATAGATTATGTTTGTTTGTAAAAATGTTTAAATCATTATTTTATTTATTTATTTAGTTATATGTAACTCTAAAAAGAGATCAAAAATGAAGTAACTTAGCTTAGAAATTCGGTGACGGCCACGCAGGTTTCTATCTGAAAATCTGCTTAAAACACAAAGTGAACAAATTAAGATGAGATGAAAATGCATAACAAATGCTACCTAGCGATTATTCTTGAAATTATTGATAAGTTAACAGTGGTAGTGTCCGCTTTAAAATCTTAGCACGAATGTGCCGGCACGCCCGGTGTACCACGACCACACAGAAGACAGGCGGAATCAAAGTAATAATAATTGTACAATATAGACATAACAGTTACAATAAGGTAGGTTTACTATTTTCAAGGAATTATTTCGTTACTTTTTTGTGTACTGTTTTTTTTCAGAATATTTTGTTTTTAGTGTATTTTGTTTGAAAGTCGGTTTTGTTTTTTCTTATTAAAAGTTTTTAATGAGTTGCAGGATTTTGCATATCACCTCCCAGTTAAGAACAAAATAGTCTGTCTTTTT
Source organism: Papilio polytes (assembly GCF_000836215.1). Lineage (NCBI taxonomy): Eukaryota > Metazoa > Arthropoda > Insecta > Lepidoptera > Papilionidae > Papilio > Papilio polytes. The sequence goes on from NW_013524901.1 coordinate 3,000,132, forward strand.
TGACCGACTTCCCAAAAGAAGGAGGTATTCAATTCGACGGTATATTTTTTTTTTTTTTTTATGTGTGTTACG